>NW_015638954.1:452384-456701 GCF_001515625.1 Sinocyclocheilus rhinocerous | reverse complement strand
AATAACCCCCCCCCCCCCCTAAATTGTATGAGCCACCAAACTTCATTAGGATGATTATTTATTAAGAAATTATTAGAAAGAAACTTTTATTCAGCAAGGATGCATTAAAGTACTCAGAAGTGACAGTAAAGACATTTATAATAATACAGAGGATTTATATTTTAAATAAATGCTGTTCTTTTTAACTTCCTATTTATCAGAAAAAAACTGCATCATGGTTTCCACAAAAATATTAAGCAGCAACTGTTTTCAGCATAATAATGAGCAACAACTCAACATATTAATATGATTTCTAACCATGTGATGCTAAAGACAGGAGTAATGGCTTCTGGAAATGCAGCATTAATATCACAGGAATAAATTACATTTCAAAATATATCAAAATAGAAAATAAATATTTTAAATTGTAATAGTTTCATAATATGACCGTTTTTAATTGTGTTTTTGACCAAATAAATGCAGCCTTGGTGAACACAAGAGACTACTTACAAAAAATCATACCTCAAATGTTTGACTACTGTAAATATTTAAATATTTATAAAAATGTATATACATTTTTTGCAATACACTTTTTTTGTAATAAACATTTAACATGCATAAACATACATTGTGCTATAGACATTTTTGACCTTGTTTTGTGTCACTTGATTTCTAGTGTAAAATTTGGATTCTGAAGCAAAGCCAGATGAGAACCGTTAGTCAAGTGTATTATTTTGACTGGTTACACTCGTGCTTTATGTGGTAACATCCAAATTACTTTGATTATTTCCTAGCAAATCATATTATTTAATCACTGTGACTACATAGGATACACGTGTAGAAGTAATTTTAGTGGTCAGATTAGGTAGACATTTCATTAACTGTATATTTGTAAGGTAGAAATTTTATTAACAGCAGCATATTTTCAAGTGCGTAAGGTAACACCAGATTTCCCTGCTTTTTTCCGGGTTACATCTTTCACCCATTTCCTCTTGTCCCTGCTGTAACTGCCTTTCAAATCCTTCCACTTTCACATATCTTCTACAGGAGCCCGTGGCCCAACAGGAATGCAAGGTCTTCCTGGTCCACCGGCGCGCAGTACCGGTATCGGTTATACTTTGGTGAAACACAGTCAGTCCAGCCAGGTGCCCATGTGTCCTCAAGGCATGGCCAAGCTGTGGGAGGGCTACAGTTTGCTCTATGTGGAGGGGCAGGAGAAAGCACACAACCAGGACCTGGGTGAGACACTAGTGTTGTTATTATAACAGGGTTTCCGCGGGGTCTTAAAAAGTCTTAAAGGGGGCATAACACACACAGATTCACCCAATCTCATGTTAATCTTGAGTACCTGTAGAGTAGTATATTTCAGAATAAAATGAGGCATTACAGCTCATGTTGCCAGCTCAACCGCAATAACAAACCAGCCAGAATAAACCTAACACTTTAAAGGGGGCATAACACACACAGTTTCACCCAATCTCATGTTAATCTTGAGTATCTATGTACTGCATCCTTCATATCTCCAAAAAGTCTTTAGTTTTATCATGTTTATAAAAGAAAGATACAGCTTTACGATTCTCTCCTGAAAAAGCCGAGCTCCTGGAGGCGCGCCGTGGGCGGAGCTAAAGAGTGACGAGCACTTGGGCGCCGATTGCCAACAAAATAGACATTTGATGCCGTTTCACTTATCGTCTGCGTCTGCAGTTCTGAATCATGACCGGGATCTTTTATAGCTGGGACCGCTCCATCTTTCAGAATCAAACGATGTGCAAATCCAGCGTCGAACTGGGCCTTGTTTATAAAACGTTCGTCAACAAACACACTTGTGAAACTCGTTGCTGCCCCGTTTGGATTGGAGACATTCTTCCCGAGCAAGTCCCGTGCAGCGCTGCCGCCGGATGAAGCGCGTTGATGGGCGCGATCTCGCTCTCACTCTGGTCGATGCGTGCGCGGGAGTGCTCTTCAGGGAGAAATGCCCATATAAGGAGTTCCACCCTCGTCTACGTCATGAAGAGCCACGATCGAAAAAACCTCTCCGAAACTTGTACGAACCCGGAAGTACGATTTTTGGCACCGAAATACTCCGTCATACGTCCAAATTGTTTTTTGAAACTTTGTCCATGCTTAGCATGAGAATCCAACTCTTTAACATTGTAAACAACTCTGAATGCATGAAACAGCATTGTACCCCCCCTTTAAATTTAGTTGTATCAAATTTAAGGCTTTAAAAGTCTTAAATTGTACAAGAAAGTCTCAATTATGATTTCAAGTAGTCTTACATTTGGGGATGGAAAGACCAGAATTGCGATATGGCTAAATGTGACGATTAAACTTCAAAAGGCTAACGTTATGATTTCATTGAATAAACACAAGCGCTGCAGGTTCAAAGTCCGGTGCAGCACTGCTTTGTGTTCTGCTGTTATCGGGGAAACAGTTATATTTCTACCAAACGCTCCACTTGCTGGCAGAGAATGAATGAGCATTTTCAATAAAACTGTTGTTTTATTCAGAGTTCAGACCAATGCGAAAATCAACCCATGTTTTTACCCTGCAAACACGCAGAGCTTTAAATGTGAACTGGTGGATCGATAAGAAGACAGTGCATTATAAATATCTAAACATAGGGGTGTGCGATATGTAGTGCTGGGCGGTATACCGGTTCATACCGAATACCGGTGTTTATTTTTGTTATGATATGAATTTTTAAAATACCACAATACCGGTGTATGTCGCTTAAACAACGTTTGGAACGCGACACTGTTTGAAAGGGGTCCCTTTTCACTGTTGCACTGTGGTGAGGGAACAGCTGTATGTGTTACTAAGCGTGAAAGTTCCGAAACTGAAGCTGTAGAACTAATAGAACGTGATGACACAGAAGAACTCATCCACAATATCCACATTGACCGCCACAAATATCCACCGCCCCCTGCCATCAGCCTCTCTCTTGATATTATGAGTACATCGTGAAAAGCAAACACAAAACACACCTACAGAGTGCACGCATACATTAGGTGATAAAGTCTAGCAGGTTAGACTAGTGCGCGTGTGCATTTAGAGTGCGTTCTTTCATGAATGAGACAGTCTATTGTGCGTCTCTGAGCAACAGGATGCTGTTTTGTTCCTGAATGAATCACCCGTTTAAATGATTCGGTTCAACGCAATGACTCACTTAACAGTGACTTGCTGCCACCTACTGGCAAAGATGGTGCACACTTTTAGAAAAAATGGCTTAAAGGTAAAAATGTGCATAAAACTTGTTGGAAATTATTCATTTCTATTACTGCTGTGAACTGACCACACAGAATTTTGTGAAAACTTGTATCTGAACTGTAAATTATGCTTTTTTACAGTCATTTTACAGTTTAATATGGTACTATAGACATTGCCCTACCCCGCTCATATGGTATTAATTTTATTTGTGCAGGTCTTAAAAAAGGTCTTAAAAAGTCTTAAATTTGAGCTTAAAAATCCTGCAGAAACCCTGTATAAGGGTTGTCAATTTTCATACCATTTTGATCATTCTGTTTGGGAATAGATAGATTTGGAATATGTATGTAGTTGTGGATCAGTTTATTGTGGAATGTGTAATCTACACAATTTTTCTGGCATGTACTAAGTTGACTTGCCTCAAGATAATCAAATTCAAATGTTCTCTTCCTCACAGGATTGCCCGGCTCCTGCCTGCCGCATTTCAGCACCATCCCCTTCCTGTACTGCACAGTCGATGAGATCTGCTACTACGCTAGTCGCAATGACAAATCCTATTGGCTGTCCACCACGGCACCCATTCCCATGATGCCTGTGGCAGATCAGCAGATATCTCAGTACATTAGCCGCTGCTCAGTGTGTGAAGCTCCATCTCAAGCGATCGCTATCCATAGCCAAGACCTCAGCATACCGACCTGCCCTCAGGGCTGGAGAAGTCTGTGGATTGGTTACTCCTTCCTTATGGTAAAATTCAGTTCTACCTCTATGCACATACTATAACTGCAGATTCAGATCAACTGAGCTTAAAGTGTAGAACATGTTCACTCATGTGTATAAAATAATGTTCAAACACTTGACAGTTAATACAATAAAAGACATGTTGACAGTTAATACATATACGCCTGGGCGATAAAACGTTATCGATATTTATCGACGGTACACCTTCTTCGATAATGATAGAAAAAAATGTTCGATATAGCGCACGATATAGGCACGTGCTATGAGTGACGCAGACAGCACACACAAACACGAACACATGCTGAAATGAGAGCTGAGCCTGCCTGTGATGAGGAGATTGTAAATAAAGAATGAATATTAGTCGAATTTAAAATAAACATTTGCAATGTTAGG
>NW_015638954.1:450450-450531 GCF_001515625.1 Sinocyclocheilus rhinocerous | reverse complement strand
TTGAAACTTTTGAAACTTTTAGAAAACACGTCACGAATTTGTGGAGGTTTATTCCTTTTCACTGCGTCTCAAAATGCAATC
>NW_015638954.1:447256-450329 GCF_001515625.1 Sinocyclocheilus rhinocerous | reverse complement strand
TTCCTTGCGTTGACAATTTAAATGTGCTGCATTATTTTGCTCATTGCGCCCTCCTGTGGCCTCGGGAGACAAGACAAAAGATTCCTTGAGACCTATTTAATCTACATATAAAACATTAGAAATTAGATATTTGTTTAATTTTTATTTTGTGTCTGATTGTTAAAACAAAAAATATTTGTTGTTTGTCTCAATAAATTGGGTTAATTTAAAAATACAGTGGTTACATTTAAAAAAAAAATTCTATAGCTCTTTGTTTTAAAAAGGTTATAAAAAATTTCAATAATTATCGATACCGAACGATATGAAACATTATATCGTTGATAGATTTTTTAGCTATATCGCCCAGCCCTAGTAATATATTCATATGAGCTATTTAATACGTATAATAGTATACTTGTTTTTTTTTTAAATGTTCATGATTTGGATACATTTAGAAGGTCTCCTCACTAGTGTTTATGTTTGTCCTCCAGCACACAGCCGCTGGTGCCGAAGGAGGCGGTCAGTCATTGGTGTCTCCTGGCTCTTGTCTGGAGGATTTCCGCGCCACCCCCTTCATCGAGTGCAACGGAGCCCGCGGCACCTGCCACTACTTCTCCAACAAATACAGTTTCTGGTTGACCACGGTAGAGCAGAACGAACAGTTCGTCCAGGGTCCTTCCCAGGAGACGCTGAAGGGAGATGAGTACCGGTCACGCATCAGTCGCTGTCAAGTCTGCATGAAGATCTTGTAGCTGGTAGATGCACTGCAGGAGACTTTAACGAAACGATTGGAAGAAGAGTGGATGGGATAAGATGAGTAGAGGAAGATAAAGGATACAAACATGAACTGACTGAATCGATTTCATGCCCTTGATGCCCAACAGTGGTAATACGAAGGGCTAAGGTGAGTCCATGGTAAATATCGTGGTTGGAATGAAAAGAAGTGGAGAAAGAGATTTTACTCTTTATCGGTTTATCAACAGTGGTGCTATGTTGTGTTTTTGTGTTAAAGCTTTTTCTTTAAGTTGTCATATTCACGGCTACCTCAGAGAGTGCATCCCAGACTCCCAGTGGATGGCACGGAATAATACAGTACACCTTGATTTTTCAAAAGAATCCATGCAGCGATGAAAACATTACTGCAGTTCATGTATATGTTTTGGCTTCAGTCGCCTGTGTTGGTGCTTTCTTCACATTCGTGTAAACCATTCGTTGTTCTTGGACAAACCAGCACTTTGCAATCTACATGAATAAGATTGTCCTCATGGTTGTCACTTGAAATGATTAGTCTAACCCCATACATATTCTATATGAATTGCACTGAACTTAAAAAAATATGTTAAAGTTCTTTCACATGCAGTTGATCTAAATTCATCCAGTTCACCTAATGATAGGTTCAATTTTCTTTATTGGTAAGAACATTCAAACATCCATCAAACATGATGAGGATGGTTAATACCTTACAGATCATCGCTTGGTCTTTTAAGGTGTAGGTTTTCAGCCTCAGTAATTCATTACATGACCAAAAATGTGTATAATATTTTTTAGATTCAAAATGTCATTTCCTTTTTATAAAATGTCTAATTTACTGTGTGCATTGCAGGTGATAAATAGACTAATTTTGAAGTGGCCAGTCTCTTAGAGAGACTGGTTGATATATAACCACTATGACCACTAAGCCTTTCAATCTCTCATTGGTAGCCCTGAGTATACATACATTACTTCTGTTCGTGTTACATTTCATCTTGTGTCTGTAAGTGGTTAGATTGTGGTCTATTCATTTCATCCCCTTGGTAGAAAGATGTACATTCAATTCATTGTACATTTAATAATAGGGAAAGATTTAATATTTCCCCGTTTATGTTGCTTTTAGTTATTTTCTAAAATAAAACAATGTACATTTGTGAAGATTGACTGTCACAAGTGGGCAATTTTATTATGTTTTTACTGCTGTGAGACTAAAAAAAGAGATGTATAATTTCAGAACCTGATAAATGTTAATAACTGAGCATTAAACATATTTTTAATGAGGATGACATTTTCCAGTATTTCATATAGTGATGTAAATGTTTGATCTGAATGCTCACAGTGAGTACATGTATGAAACCTCTCAAATAAAAGTATTCAAACTTTTACATGTTGTCTTTGATTACATTACTGTTGTGATGTAAATCTTTTTAATCTCTATTACCACATGACTGGCAAAATCACTTAAACGATAAACCGATAGCACTGGCACTCAGTTTTGGGTTTATATCAGTAAGTTTTGAGAAGTGATGGAATGGGAGAAATGGATCTTTTTGAAATGCTGAATCTGAATTCAAAAGACGAGTCCGACTGCGGGCATTGTGCGGACCTGCCGGCCCGCGTGCTCCGGACCCGCCGCGATGTGGCTCGCGGCCTATTCGGGATGAGGCCCACTGCCGCCAGCGTGCCGCTGGTGGGCCCTCCCGGTGCCGGGACCGTCGTCTTGCCGCTCCACCAACCCCAACGGTCGCCCCGTTCCCCGGCCCCCTTCCCCGAGGACTGCTTCCACCCTCCTTCCAACATCGCAGAGTTTGTGTCCTTTGGCCAGGAGGACGGGGATGACACGATGTCCATCTCTGCCTCGGAGAGGGAAGATTGGGCGGGATCGGAGTCCGATCAGTCGGACGGCATGGGGACCCCAGACCTCCAGGAGGAGTTCATGAGGGTTCTGTCGAAGGCTGTCCAGGAGTTGGAGCTTACCTGGAGTCCTCCAGAGGAGCCTGCGAGGAGTAAGCTCGACTCCTGGTATTTCAGGTCCACCCAGAAAGCTGACTCGAGGGCGTCGGTCCCCTTTTTCCCCGACGTGCATGAGCAGCTGGTGAAAACATGGTCTGCGCCCCAATCAGCGCGTGTCCACTCTGCCACACAGGCCATTTTTTCCCACGTGGATGGGGCGGAGGCCCACGGGTATGTGCGCTCTCCCCCTGTCGAGGAGACTGTCGCTGCGCACCTGTGTCCTGCAGCAGCCAAGACCCTAGGCTCAGACATCAGCCTCCCCTCAAAGCCGTGCAGGACCACCGCCCACCTTGCCAATAAAGCATATGCGTCTGATGGCGAGGCGGCTTCC
>NW_015638954.1:443177-443890 GCF_001515625.1 Sinocyclocheilus rhinocerous | reverse complement strand
TGTGGCTCGCGGCCTATTCGGGATGAGGCCCACTGCCGCCAGCGTGCCGCTGGTGGGCCCTCCCGGTGCCGGGACCGTCGTCTTGCCGCTCCACCAACCCCAACGGTCGCCCCGTTCCCCGGCCCCCTTCCCCGAGGACTGCTTCCACCCTCCTTCCAACATCGCAGAGTTTGTGTCCTTTGGCCAGGAGGACGGGGATGACACGATGTCCATCTCTGCCTCGGAGAGGGAAGATTGGGCGGGATCGGAGTCCGATCAGTCGGACGGCATGGGGACCCCAGACCTCCAGGAGGAGTTCATGAGGGTTCTGTCGAAGGCTGTCCAGGAGTTGGAGCTTACCTGGAGTCCTCCAGAGGAGCCTGCGAGGAGTAAGCTCGACTCCTGGTATTTCAGGTCCACCCAGAAAGCTGACTCGAGGGCGTCGGTCCCCTTCTTCCCTGACGTACATGAGCAGCTGGTGAAAACATGGTCTGCGCCCCAATCAGCGCGTGTCCACTCTGCCACACAGGCCATTTTTTCCCACGTGGATGGGGCGGAGGCCCACGGGAATGTGCGCTCTCCCCCCGTCGAGGAGACCGTTGCTGCGCACCTGTGTCTTGCAGCGGCCAAGACCCTAGGCTCGGACATCAGCCTCCCCTCGAAGCCGTGCAGGACCACCGCCCACCTCGCCAATAAAGCATATGCGTCTGATGGCGAGGCGGCATCCATGGCGG
>NW_015638954.1:442537-442755 GCF_001515625.1 Sinocyclocheilus rhinocerous | reverse complement strand
AAAGCGCGCCAAAGCCATGAGTCACGTGCACGTGATGACTGCTTTCCAGCAGCAGACGGCGAGATCCAGATCCTCGTCGGCACCTGGCTCTTCCCAACGGAGGGTTAACCCCATGCCAGCAACCGCAGCGGTGTCTGCTACCGCTCCTCGCCAGGAGCCGGATGTTCGGAGGAAGGCGTGGGGTTCCGGGAGGAAACGCCACGGCCAGCGGAGGAGCC
>NW_015638954.1:440253-442190 GCF_001515625.1 Sinocyclocheilus rhinocerous | reverse complement strand
AATGTTTGTGTGTTGGATGTTCATTCAATAAAAATGCATACATTCTCACAAAAAGAGCTATTTCCTCCTCACTCAGTCAGTGCGGTGGCGCTCGCCCCGCCTCAGAGCAGTGCAGAGCCGCCGCCCACACACTCGCCGGCGCATCCAACGACCAAGCCGCAAAAGCCGCTATGTCAGTTCCTGAGCGTGTGGGAAGTTATTCCGGGAATCTCACACTGGCTACTCGGTGTGATAGAGCGTGGGTATACCCTTCAATTCAGACGCAGACCACCCCGTTTCAATGGCGTGGTGCAGTCTCTAACATTGCCTCGAAATGCCCTGGTTCTGAGACAAGAGGTATGCAGGTATGAAAGAGGTATGAAAAAGGAGCAATAGAGAGAGTCCCTCCGAGCGAGCTGGAGAACGGGGTTTACAGCCTCTATTTCGTGGTACCCAAAAGAGACGGGGGACTCCGCCCGATTCTAGATCTCAGGCCCATCAACAGAGCGCTTTGCAAGCGTCCATTCAGGATGATAACGCTGAAACAGATCCTGGCGCAAATTCGGCCCGGGGACTGGTTTGCATCCGTGGACTTAAAGGATGCGTACTTTCACATTCAGATAGCACCGCATCACAGACGCTTTCTGAGGTTTACTTTCGAGGGCACAGCATACCAATACTCTGTTCTCCCGTTCGGGCTGGCTTTGGCCCCACGCACTTTCTCAAAGTGCATGGATGCAGCACTTTCCCCTCTCAGAACGGCCCGACCCCGTTGGACGGGGACGCTCTGACATCTCACTGGCCGGTAGCCAGGCTGTATGCGTTTCCTCCAATCAAGATATTACCGCTGGTGTTATGCAAGATCAGGGAGGAGGGGGCTTCAGTGATACTCATCGCCCCAAACTGGCCGAACCAGCCTTGGTTCCCGGACCTGACAGAGCTGCTAGTTGCACCCCGAGTCGGTTCGGATGATTTGGACCCTCTACGGGAGAGCGGAGGTGGATCTGTTCGCCACGAGCGAGAATGCGCACTGCCCGCTGTTCTTCTCCCTGTCTCACTCCCCGCTGGAGGGGGACGCTCTGACATCGCACTGGCCAGCAGCCAGGCTGTACGCGTTTCCTCCAATCAAGATATTGCCACTGGTGTTATGCAAGATCAGGGAGGAGGGGGCTTCGGTGATACTCATCGCCCCGAACTGGCCGAACCAGCCTTGGTTCCCGGACCTGACAGAGCTGCTGGTGGCGCCGCCCTGGCCGATCCCCATCAGGAAGGATCTGCTGTCTCAAGCGAGCGGCTCGGTGTGGCACATGAACCCGGAGTTATGGAGCCTTCATGTGTGGCTGCTTCGGGGATATCAGAGGAGCTGAGCGCCCTGCATTCCCGTGTTCTCGACACACTCTCGGAGGCGCGTGTGCCCTCCACGAGGCGCTTGTATGCTCTAAAATGGGGAGTGTTTGTGAAATGGTGCCGGGATGTTCATATCAACCCGGCTGCTTGCTCCGTGTCGAATATTCTGCGTTTTCTACAGTACAGACTGGATAGTGGATCTCTACCATCAACACTGAAAGTCTATGTGGCCGCTATTGCCTTGTTTCATTCCCCGCTGGGCGGCCAATCGATCGGTAGGCACGCGCTGGCGGTGAGTTTTCTTAAGGGAGCGAGAAGATTGCATCCCACACGTCCGCATTCAGTCCCGCCCTGGGACCTAGAGGTGGTGTTAAGAGCTCTTTCACAGCCACCATTCGAGCCTTTAGCATCCGTTGATATGAAGGAGCTATCTCTCAAAACTGCACTTCTTCTTGCCCTCGCTTCGGCTAAGCGCATAGGGGATTTACATGCGTTTTCTGTGGACAGTGACCGTATTCGCTTCGGACCCGGCGACTGCAGCGTCACTCTCCGGCCGAGGCCGGGCTACGTGCCTAAATCACTATCTACCCCCTTCAGAGCGCAGACTGTTT
>NW_015638954.1:408391-439457 GCF_001515625.1 Sinocyclocheilus rhinocerous | reverse complement strand
CAGCTTTTCGTGTGCTACGGTGGTTGTGCGAAGGGCCGGGCCGTGTCAAAACAGAGACTTTCCCACTGGATTGTTGACGCAATCACGGCTGCTTATACGAGCCAAGGTTTGGAATGCCCTTTGCACATTAGGGCCCACTCAACAAGAGCTATCGCCTCCTCCTGAGCGTGGTCGAGAGGTATGTCTATTTAATGTCTCCGTGATGTCTCGTTCCCGCTCTCAGGGAACCGAGGTTACCATAGTAACCGGAGACGTTTTTGTTCCGTCCTCCAAGCTGTGACAACTCACAAAAGACTGTTTTTAACTAAGCATCGCAGAGAGCCGCTTCAGAAACATGCCGCGGCTGGCTGATAAACACAAGCACTGACTAGAGCGGCCGCGATCAGCTCTGGTGGCAGTGGGTCGGTTCCTGAGATCGGCCAAGTTGGTGAGTACCGATCGAGTCATAAAATATGATTATTGGCCAATACCGATCTCCGGCCGATCGATCGGAGCATCCCTAGTATCTTGTAGTTTATGCGCAAGGAAACCGCAAGCCAATGAAGGTGATTGGGGTAATGTGATCGCTCTTTCTTGTGGTGGTAATCAAGTGAGCTGCAGAGTTTTGAACATATTGTAGTCGTTTGATATTATAGGCCATATAGATGTGAATTACAGTAATCTAGTTGAGATGTGACAAAGGAATGTGTACCAGTTTCAGCATCCTGCTGACTAAGAGAGGATCGAATACAAGAGATATTACGCAGGTGGAAAAAAGCTGTCTTTACTACTTTACCAATGTGATCATTGAATGAAAGAGTGGAATCAATGAGAACACCAAGATTGCGAACTTTAGTGGAGGGCATAATGAGATCACCATCCAGATCCATCAGTTGACCAGAGAGCTTAGATACAACAGCTTTAGAGCCAATCAGAATTACCTCAGTTTTATCAGAGTTAAATTTAAGGTAATTTGCCTCCAGCTAAAGCTTGAGTTCCTTGATGCAATTTGTTAATGCAGGCGGAGGAAACACTGAGGTGGAAGGTGCACTAAAATAAATTTGAATGTTATCTGCATAACAGTGGAAGTTAAACCCATAGCGTTTGATTATTTGTCCAATTGAAAGCAGGCAAGCAATTCTTCAGTAAAGAGGTAGGTGCAGGATCAAGAAGACTAGTAGAGGAATTAGACAGCCTGATTATCTCATCAACTACTGTGGGGACAATAGAGTCAAAACTAGAGAAGCTATGAGCATGACATAATAATGTTCTAGGCCTGTTTTTGGACTTATTAATGAAAGTAGAGAAATAAGATTATCGAGCTGCATTAAGAGCATTCCTGTACTGCTTAATGTGTTCAGTATATACCAAAGAGTGAACAATAAGGCCAGTTTTCTCAACCAATCAACCAACGTTTTGGAATGTAAAAATTACAGGAAAATTCAATCAGTTTATGATCAGAGATACCTATGTCAGAGCCTTTTGATGGGTAGTGACAAAGCAGGCAAGCAATTCTTCAGTAAAGAGGTAGGTGCAGGATCAAGAAGACTAGTAGAGGAATTAGACAGCCTGATTATCTCATCAACTACTGTGGGGACAATAGAGTCAAAACTAGAGAAGCTATGAGCATGACATAATGAGAGAAGTTCAGTAGTGGGAACAGAGGTAGGGTGTTGACAGGTATGAGATGTTTTACTCTGAGAAAAGTTCAGGAAAGCATCACACATTTGATCAGAGCCCTCTAGAGACTGTGTGGGAGGCTGAGTTAACTTTTGCACACAAGTCTGACAGAAATTGCATGTTTGTTTTAGGAGGACGATACACCAGTATTATGAGCAGTGAAGAGTGACTAGTGATTTTAAATACCAAATATTCAAATGATGTCACCTCATGGAAAGGAGACAGCTCAATATGAAGACTCTGACGATAGACCACTGCCAGGCCCCCACCCCTGCCTCCAATTCGGGGCTTAGTCAGAGTACTGAAACCAGGAGGAGAAAGCAGATTAAGTTCAACAAAGTCATTAGATGCTTGCCAGGTTTCTGTGAGCATCAGCATATCACAGTTATTGTCAGAGATGAAGTCCCGAAGAAACGTTCCTTTCCCAGTTAAAGACCGAGTGTTGAGTAGGGCAAAATTACCACATCGCTGCACATTCTTGTTAAGCACAGAGTCATCTCTGGTCTTTTCTAGTGGCCTTAGCGACGATAAACAAACTCTGCGATGTATATACGTAGAGGACGACTTCCATGTGCTTAATCTATGAGACCAGATAGAGGGGATAGAAGCAGTCAACGAACAGTTAATGTTCAGGAGTTGTTTTGGTGATCGATGTATATAGCGGGGCCGACGAGCAATTCCAATAGTTTTACACAGTCCATATGTGGCGGGATCCAGCCGGGAAAAACAGGTCAAAACTCCATTTGACTGGAAAACAGCAAGGATAGCAAAAAAACACAAGAGGCCATCAGTCTCACAGCCAAACAAGATTTATTTGAGAAAAATATTTCATACATGACTCGAAGCACAACACTCACCACAACGATACACAGGACACACAACACTGGCCCACGTTAGCCAGGCCAGACAGTGGTACACAGGGCACAGCATGGCGAGAAGGTGGAAAACCACTCAACGGCAGTGCCCAGAACGAACCCACAGAGTTAGATCTGGGCCGAGGGCTCGTGAAGCGCCGTGAAGTGTGGCCGTGTAGCACCACGTTAGCCAAACCCGAGACAAACGATAGACAATACCAGGCACGACGAATCAATGAGAAAGTGGAGACTCACTCACCGACACTGTCAAGCGGTACAAACACACCATCGATCCGGGGAGAGGGCTCGCGGGGGTGTGAGGCGTGTGGCAAAGTTAACATCCAAAAGAGGACAGTTCAAAACTTTGATTATAAATCCAGTCCGGAGATCGATAAGTGAAGATGGAAATGGTGAGGCGTGTGGCAAAGTTAAAATCCAAAAGAGAACAGTTCAAAACTTTGATTATAAATCCAGTCCGGAGATCGATAAGTGAAGATGGAAATGTTCACAAAAAACAAAAAGTAGACGAACCAAGCGATTTCACGACAAAAACAGACAAGAGAAAGCAAAGGCGAAGAGAAGCGGCTGCCAAGTTGCGCACTGCGTACTCTCAACAGAAACGGAAATAATTTCTCTGGTCTGTCTCCATCCAGTGGCAACAATGTAATTCAGATTAGAGAATCTGTTGGCAGATTACAGCCTCTATCAGTCTGTCTTCGGGATTCCATCCACGGACCAATGGCCAACACGAGCATGCAAATCAGGAGGTACTGTGCTTTTGTTTTCATTCTTTCGCTTGCGCGTCACGATCAACAATGCCGCTCATTATCTTTCAGCTGTTTCTGCTCTACACTTGATTTCTGTGGTATATTGGGTGAAGTGGTCATAGCTGTGCTTTATCATGAATAAAACACAGCTGATGACCAATCAGAAGTGAGGACTGGAACAAACTGGTTTATAATAAGAGATTTTTCGCACTTAAATCATGTTAACATGCATATTGATTACGTCTTGTGTCTTGTGTCTTGTGTTGTATTTTAATAAAAATGGATTGACCGTATTCACTTCCATTGTAAGTGCCTGGCTATATCTTTGCTTAAACAACTGGAAATTATTTTTGTCATTTGTAAACATTATGCCACAACTGCTCTCACTGAGCTTAATTTATGCTGAATCTGCAATATTCCTTTAACAACCCTGTGTGTTTGTGTGTGTGTCAGGAGCTGGAGTCTCTCTACAGCAGACTATGAGATACCTGTCTTGAGGAGATCGAGACCATGCTTAGGGGGGAGATACAGGGCCAGGAGCTCGGGGATCTGTTCTTCGACTGCATGGTCAAATTCTACCAGTGAGACAGCTGTCAAGAGCAAGTAAACAGAGAAATGACAGCGTATCTCTCACACATCTGACCTGTGACTTCCACTGTCTGATATTGCTTGTAACTTCTAAATCTGCCAGGAGAGAGAGAGACAGCAGTGCACACAGGTTCTTGCCTGCTCAAATCCTGCTCTCCTAGTTCCCCTGATGCCATGCCAAAATAATTGTGATGTTCATGCCACACTAACTGTAACATAAAAAACACACACACACACACTAGATGTTCATGTGAGTGGATCACCATAATCATATGTAATTGTCACACAGGGTGGTCATATACGCATCACATTAACCGGCTTGTGATAGATTACTCTGGTGTGTATATGTGCTGTGGGTAGATGTGTGAGAGAAGGGATGTTAGGGAAAAATATTTCTCATTCCTGTAAGAGACGGGCTCAGCTACCAGACTTGACCCTCTTAGGAGAAACATAATAAAATATCAATTAATCAAAATGTCTGGCATCTTATTAGTGAAACAGTTCACCTTTTGGATGTTTGAAATGGAAGTGGAGGAAAGCCCAGAAAACGGCCTAACTGGAGGAACAGTATCCTTCACTCTTTACACGTCACACTGATTAATTCTCATTTTGTTCATGTTTGGTTTCACGTCCCATAATGATAAATGGATGTGATAATCCATCAAAAGCACGTGGTTGTTTTTCTTAAAAGAAAAGGTATTATTTTGCCAGTAAAAAAGCATGGATCAACGAGAAGACTAAAGTCAAAAAGTGAACTCCCTTCTTTTATCCGTTTATGTTCGTGAATATGTAAACACCTACACAACCATTCAAAAGTTTGGTGTATGTAAGATTTTTCTAACACTAATAATCCAGCAAGAACACACACAATTTATCAAAAATTATAGTAAAGACTGTTTTTACATTGTTACAGATGTTTTGTTTTTGAAGTAAATGCTGAAAATTCAGCTTTGCTATCACAGGAATAAATTAAATTTTAATATATATAACTTTTTTTTATTTTAAATTCTAATCATATTTCACAGTATGTCTGTTTCGCTGTATTTTTGATCAAGTAGCCTTGGTGAAAATAAGAGAGAAAAAAAACATAAAAAATCTTACCAACCCCAAACTTTTGAATGGTAGTGTGTTTGTGTATTATTACAGTAATTCATTCAGAGTGTCTTTGTAGGACATTGGTGAAGAGTTCTGGAGCACAAACTCATTGGGTTGAAGAGGAGAAGAATCTCCTTGAGAAAGGACTGGTATGATTTCTGAACACGAAGGAAACAGTGCTCTCTCACTCATAAAATAAATTAAATTGTATTTTGTTTTTTATGTTTTCTAGGCGAAGTTTGGCTGCAGGTGGACAAAGATTGCCAAATTAATCGGCACTAGGACAGTTCTACAGCTGAAGAGCTACTGTATGCTTAGGCAGTACTTCAAAAATAAGGTATGACTTTAGCCCATTTCTACATTACTATATGAAAATTCATATGCTTTTGGTTCAGATGTGTCTAGTGCTTTAAAATTAATTCATTTATAAGGGAATAATTATAAATATAGATATCCAAGGGGGTATTTTTAAAATCTAAATTTAAAAAATATTTCTTGGATTATGTTCATTTAGTTTTTTTTTTTTTTTTTTATAAATAATATATTTCTCTTTAGACCTTAAAAAATATATTGCCATCTCTTCATTTGTTCATAATTTTTGGGGTCATACTACTAAAAAGTTGACCACCTGAACTAATTTCACATGTTATGATATTTATATGATTTTTTGACTGTAATGATAATATAAATTTTAAGAGACGTATTGAGGGTCTTCACTTCTTGTTTTAGTGATAAATAATAGATTACATAGGAATAAAAAAAAGTAATAATAGTAATAAAATATACATTACTATTAAAAAGTTTATAGGGTTGGTAAGATTTATTTATTTTTTTATGTTTTTGGAAGTCTCTTCTGCTCACCAAGGCTGGATTTATTTACTAAACAAATACAGCAAAACAACAATATTGTGAAATATTGTTTTCTATTTTAATATTTTAAAATATATACATATTTTATTCTATTTTAAAATGTCTGCGATGGCAAAGCAAAGACTTTTATTTTTAGCAGTAATTACTCCAGTCTTCAGTGTCACATGATCCTTCAAAAATTATTCTAGTATGCTGATTTGTTGCTCAAAAAAAAAAAATCGTATTATTATCAATGTTAAAAACAGTTGTGCTGCTTAACATTTTACAATTCTTTTTTCAGGATTCTTAGAATATAAAGTTTAAAAGAACAGCATTTATTTATAAAAATCTTTTGTACAATTATACATGTCTTTACTATCATTTTGGATCAATTTATTGTGTCCTTGCTGAAAGAAAAGTATTAATTTCTTTAAAAAAAAAAAATCTTCCTGACCCCATACTATTGAATGTTTAATAGGATTTCCTGTTTTTCAACAAGCCTCATCAAAAGTTTCCAGTTTCATTGTATATTGTATTCATTGCAGTGCATTGTATTAAAATTAAATGAGCATAAAGAGTTTCTTTCAGTAAGCATCCCTTTATCAGTGTTAAGCCTATTAGTAGTCATTTTTTCCCTTGTTTCTGAACTAAAGTCTAAAACAGACACACCTGCCGAAGTGCCCTCCTCTAATTCAGACTTCAGACACCACATTGATTTCCTCGATCCAGCCTCATGTCTCAGCCCTGACCAATGCTGTGCGCATCGAGCAACTTTCTGATGATGAAGATGATGACTTCAGTGACGATGGGCTTCAGTCAGAAAACCAGCCAGAGCCCCCAGGCTCCCCGGAGTGTGAACACCAAGAAGAACTCAGTCCGAACTTTTAAACCCTCTGTCTGAATCAGGGAGCACAGCTGAAGATGGACCCACTGATCCAGACACAAATGGAAACACTGGCATCACTCATATTGGGATTGATCCAGAACTGGAAGAGGACCTGTTTAAAAGAGCATCACTGTTTCTTTGCCAGTGTATTTTGTGCTTCTTGCACTCACACATGCCCTTACCTAATTCTGTCTAGTTTCTCAGTCTTGTCTAATTTTAAATCTTGTCTGTCAGTCTAGTTATTATTTTACTTATGCTCCTCTCTTCCGTCTAGGCACCTAGTTAGTGCTGTAGTTCCCTGTCGCACCAGAGCACACTGGTCAATGGACTGCAGCTGCCCACTCTGGTGTTGACTCTTGCTATTATCTTTGGGTTCTGGCCCTCAGATTATCTTATGGCATTTGCTTTTAGACAGCCATTCTGGTTCTGATCACTGCTTGACCTTGTTCCTGATCTGTCGCGTCTACGTTGTTTACTTCCTGGTATGACCCTCTTGTTGGCCTGACTCTCCCTTTGTCTCTCTTACTTGGAGTTAAGCATTCAGCTGCTTTTGGGTCCACTGTTCCTGAAAACCTGACAAACACAGGCAAGGAGTGCTTTGTCTGGTTGTGCTTTTTTGACAGGAAAGCAACAGATGTTCAAACCTGTGCAGTTTTTTGTAATTCAGTCTGTAAGTCTATTTAAAGGGGTCATATGATGCGATTTCAAATTTTCCTTTCTCTTTGAAGTGTTACAAGCTCTTGGTGCATAAAGAAG
Source organism: Sinocyclocheilus rhinocerous (assembly GCF_001515625.1). Classification (NCBI taxonomy): domain Eukaryota; kingdom Metazoa; phylum Chordata; class Actinopteri; order Cypriniformes; family Cyprinidae; genus Sinocyclocheilus; species Sinocyclocheilus rhinocerous. The sequence continues at coordinate 432,003 of NW_015638954.1, read as the reverse complement.
ATCTGTAAAGTTGCAAAGACTTAAGTCTCAAATCCAAAGAGATATTCTTTATAAAAGTTAAGAGTCAACCACGCCTACCTAAAACGGCTCGTTCTAACACGCCCCCACATGTCTACCTCACTATGTGGGAAGATTTGCACACTCAAGGCCGCCGTGTGACGCTGTGCTTCGTTGTGAAAGCGAAACTACTTTGTTTGGTCTTCCAAAAGAGGACACGACTAGAAATCAGTGGTTAAGTTGTATTTACAACACTGTTCCAGAACAGTTCAACCCAAATATTCAGATGTGTGCAGCACATTTTATGGAGGACTGTTTTCTGATCCTGGGAGAGTAGACTACAATGCCGGCTGTTCTGACTCACAGACTGTAAGTACGTTTTTTATATATAAAGAATTTGCCACTGACGATTCAAACGTGAGTTTTGAGCAGTGTAGAGTAGCACTTGTTGTTTGTCATTTCTCCGACCACAAATGCAGACATGGTTTTATGTTTACGCGGCGCGATGCAACGCGTAAAAAGACAGTCATTATAATCCGTAATTATGTCCCCACTGGATGCAACAAATGCCTAGTTTATAATGGGTTTTAATGTTTTTGCCTCGTCACTCCGGCCGAACAGGACATCACAGTATGGTAGGGGCGTAACATTTCCGTCACACGCTTGAGGTATTCGGCCAATCACAACGCACTGGATAGCTGGCCAATCAGAGCACACCTCGCTTTTCAGACAATGAGCTTGGTAAAAATCGACGCGTTTCAGAAAGGCAGGGCATAGAGGAGAAACAATAATGTACAGTATGTGGAAAATAATGTGTTTTTTTTTTACCTTAAACCGCATAAACACATTTCATTACACCAAATACACAAAATAATGTTCTTTTTAGCAACATCATATGACCCCTTTAATGTAAGGCAAAAAGCAAGATTGTTGTGTGATAAAATGGGCAAAAAATTACTTCTGTGGACTACATTGTTAGACAATACAGTGTATTTTATTGCTATTATCACTGTTATTAATAACACTAATGCACTATTATTAGTGTAACTCCAGCTCAGTATAGGTAAGACAGCACAGCACAGCTAGGCACATAGCTCTTGTAATGTGGAAGTTTCATTAACTTGAGATCATCTGATTATTGTTCTTGTTCTAACAATTAATGACACCTTTTGCAAAGCAGTTGCAAATGCATTTAAGTGTAATCTATTAAATGTACAAATCTACAAATTAAAGATTACATTTAATAGTAAAAGTATTTTTTAATGTGTAATGCTTGTTATGAAGCCAAAGTAGATCAATTAGAATAAATTAAATATTCATCCTTTTTTTTGTATCATACAGACATACGTATTAAAGTGCATTATTATTATTATTATTTATAAAAATGCCCAGAGATAAGTTAAAACTATTAGACACATGTTCATAGGTTCACCAGATCAACCTGCGCAGTCTAGCGGCGAACTATCTGTATTTTTTATATTTTATTTAGTGAAAAAAAGTACACAACATTTACAAGAACGAGAGACAATAAACAAAAAAAATACTGGATTTTGAAATGTTTTGAAACTAAAGGTCAAAACAGTATGACGTCCGAAGCCTCGTTTGCTGAACCTCTCGCGAGTTTGAACCGGTTTGAACCAAGCTCCGAAACACTGATTCAAAACAGAGAGATTCATAAAAGCTTCATTGAAAGCTTCCAAAGCGCCCTTCACTAGATTTTAGGCAGCAGCGCCCCACAGCAGTAGGGGGCGCTGTACGCTCTCAAACGCACAGTCACCACTGCAGCTGTAGTAACTCGCAAACAACAGACAGACGTAAGCAACTGGAAGAAGCTCAAGATATTTCTCCGGTGATACTGCTGCACAGAACAGGTACACATAAACCCATAACAGTGCAATATATTATGTCTTATTGCTGAGTCTGGATTTCAGATGTTAGTGCTCTTATCCACGCATATAAACATGCAGTGAATAGAGTATTGTACAGCTGTTTACAGTAATGACATGTTTACAAACGTTTAACGTTATATCACAGTTGGCATACTGGAGCTGGTTTTTACTAGCAGCAGATTCGTCTCTGTTTTGAATTTAGAAGAATGAACTCCACAGAGGTGATTGTTATTTGTCTTAGATGGCTGGTTTTACATTAGTCAGCATCATCTAGCAGTGTGCTGGCTAATGCAGAATCCTCCTGCTGCTCCAGCACTGTAGATCATGATCAGGTGAAGGGTGGAGGGCAGGTGCTTTGATAAACAGTGTTTCAGCAGTTCTAGCTTTATGTTGCATGATTGCTGAGGAATATAATCTATTAAGACTTATTCAAGTATGACCAGCTGGTCTTAGTACCATTGTTTTCCTCATAATTTAGGATTAGGTCATATTTCACCTCATAATCAAAAAGTAATCAATTATATTTTATAGGGGTGCTCCGATCAGGGTTTTTGAGGCCGATCACAGAAAGCAGTATCTGCCGATACGATCACCGATACCGATCTTTTTAAAGCCTTTAATTACTACATTTTCGTGTCAATCCATGTTCATATTACTGCAAACAATGCACTGTTACTTTAATTCAGTGCTTGCAGCGCAGCAAACATAGACTCGGTGCAGGAACGATCTCTGCTCTGCTGCAGATGCGCCGCTACTGGAACGCACTGCCGGACCGTAAGCGTGTGCAGTGAACGCTTTATTAATCCGTTAACACGAGCGCGGAAAAAATACGCACCACATACACACATACACGGCATTATGTGTGTGCGCTGCCAGTGTGCATGAGCGCTGAATGGTTAAACACTGGCAAGAATAAAAAAGAAATGCAATTTATAAACTTTAGTGACGATGTGACACTGCCTCGACTGTGCAAGTGACAATTCCTGTGTCAACTGTGCAGCATGCAGCTCGCTTATAGACAGACGCGATGTGTGGTGATTTGAAGCCATTTGCGTATTTTGAGAGAGAAAGAAAGAGCGGTCACGCTGTTTGTGAAATTACGTCTCACACACGTTTTTCAAATTACTTTAGAAGTTATTTAATGAAAAAATCTGAAGGTGAGTACCTCACCTTCAGCATTATAATTATTTCACCCGCGCCTGACAGAGACTGAGACAGTGACTCTGCATGTCGTGCCAAACCTCTCACAGCAGCGTCATCAGCTTGAGATCGTTTTTTTTAAATCGGCCTTTTAGAGACCGCCGATCAATCATCCCAACGTGATTATCGGCCGATTGTGATCGGTAGCCGATCAATCGGAGCACCCCTAATATTTTACATTAAGAACATTAAGGGTACAGTATGTTAAAGACCATTAATCAATTGGTATGTGTCAGATGTTTTATTTCAGGACTCAATAGGGCCACTTCTCTTATTTACAAACACAGAATATTGGCAAATAAATACCAAATAAATAAATCATACTTAGTTGCATTTAATTTCTATCTTAGTTTTAAAATGATCTAATTACACAGCCATTTTCATTGGATGTTAAAAAAATGATATGTTATGTGGGCTTATCAGTGTTGCTTCCCCTGTTTATATTGTTCGCAATTTGCATTAATGTAATGTATAGTTTAAAGCTAGAGTAACACAAAGGAATATTACACTAATACAGTACTATATTACATTACATTCAAAATGCAATAAAACTACACACTACGACACTTTGTCACTCATAAAACAATGACCTAAAAACACTAACAACAAGTAGCATTTCATTATAATTTCTTAAATTTTTTTACAAAACAAGAATGATACCTCTCTTTTGTTTAAAATTCACTTCTGTATATGTTACATGGTCTGTTTATATATAGTACAAAATGATTTTCATTATGGCATTAATTGTTGTCTTATTCAGTGTTGTATTATGTAGTTTTGATACTAAGTTTAACAGTTTTAGAGTTTTAGTGGTGGTTGTGTCTGAGTGAGAGAAGAATTCATGTAATTTGACAGAAGTAGTCACTGAATGCATTTTGTGTCAAAGCAATGCTAAATGATACACAGTTTATCCAACATAGACTCATTAGACTGCTGTTGTGTGAACAGCTTTGAAAATGTGATTGAGAAATTAGTCTAAATGGTTCAAAAAACAGACCTCACCTTCTTTTTTTGTTTTTATCGTGGGGTGAAATATGACCAGGCTTCATGAGATTCAGTCCATTATTGTGTTTTTCAGTTACGCTGGAATTTTCGGAGACCGACTCAGACATGTCATATGTCTTCATCAATGACTCGTCGCAGACCAGTGTACCGTTACTGCAGGCTTGTATCGATGGGGACTTGAGTTTTGCTAGACGTCTGCTGGAGGCTGGCTGTGACCCCAACATTCGTGACCACAGGGGCCGCACGGGTCTGCATCTGGCAGCGGCGCGAGGTAATGTGGACATCTGCCGCTTCCTGCACAAGTTCGGCGCAGATCTGCTGGCCACTGACTATCAGGGCAACACTGCACTGCACCTGTGTGGACATGTGGACACAATTCAGTTCCTGGTGTCCAATGGTCTCAAGATTGATATTTGGTGAGATAAGCCAATATATTTATTTGGAAAATTAGATGTTTGTTGTAAGTGACTAATGCTTATGTAATGTACAGCATCGCTAATACTGTGGCACACTTGTGCTTTTTAGTACTCCCATAGTGTGTGATTGCAGAAAAAAAAATCATTTTTTTTAACATTGTTGGAGCAACACATTTACAGGAAGAAAATCATAAAAAGTATTGATACAAATATTTTAGCTATAGGAATAAATTCAGCACAACATGTTTTGCATAAAATACTTATTCAAAGTCACTTTAGCTTTAGTAATCAATTTAGTTTGTGCCATATTATGTTTATTTTGATAAATAAAGTGATTTGAATAATTATTTTAGAACCTTTTACCCTGGCTATTAATATTATTATCATTATTATTATTATTATTATTTTAAATCGAAATTTATATTTATTAAAATTTTAACTTTTCCTTGGTTTCCACCAACGTTAGCCACCACTTTCATAAAATAGAAATAAATGTTGCACTTTTTCAAAGAGATATCATATTAAAGGTGCCATAGAATGGAAAACTGTATTTACCTTGGCATAGTTGAATAATAACAGTTCTGTACATGGAAATGACATACCGTGAGCCTCAAACACCATTGTTTCCTCCTTCTTATGTAAATCTTGTGCATGCAAAAGACCACTGAAAAATAGGCGAATCAGAACATAACACCGACTGTGACGTTACAGTCAGGATCACTAATAGTTACGCCCCCAATATTTGCATATACCTGCCCATGTTCTATGCCAGCCGAACCATCAGAAGTTCTGTAGGTATTGTGAAGAAACAAGCGAGGATAATAGTGAAAATGGCAGTTCATGAAAATAAATGTTATGTTCCAGGCTGTGCGGGGGATGTGATGTGCAGGGATGGGTTGGTGTGTGTATTCAGAAAGGCACAGAAAAAAAATAACACGTGTTCTAATAAAATAACGCAAGCCACTAAAGGAACATGGTTAGCTGCTTGCTAGCAGTAGCCTGTTACATTACAGTACATAAGATTTCCCTTACCACATAAACAGATTAAGGAGAGATGACTGAGGATTATGGCGAATTATTTACAGATCCTGAGCACCACTGACAAGCATCTGATCTTGTAAAATGTGTGGCAAGTACTGCCGCTGTAGTTTACATAGATTACGTGCGATCGCAAATCTCGAAAGTGAAAGTAAAAAGCGATCGTGCATTCGAAAGCAGTTTCAATGCCCCGCATATTAATAGCGGCTCGCTGATACCCGCATTTTATATACAGTATAATTACTGGGGATGCACCGATACCACTTTTTCCAGTACTCGCCCGATACCGATACTTTTATTTTTGGTACTTGCCGATACCGAGTACCGATACCAATATTTTCATTGCATTTGTACATTTTTTAAATATTGGGTATAGTTTACACAGAGCACGTGCGATCGCAAATCTCGAAAGTTAAAGTAAAAATGATTGTGCATTCGAAAGCAGTTTCAATGCCCTGCATATTAATAGCGGCTCCCTGATGCCCGCATTTTATATACAGTATAATTACCCAATGATATAACTGCGAGAGAGAGTATTGAAATATATCACACGTGCTGTGTGAGCTACTGAAATGAGCCGCACTGTGAAACAGCCAATCAGAGCAGAGCTCAACATTATTATTCATGACCCTTCCAAATAAGGTAAAAACAGACCATTTCATTCTAGGGACAAATCCTAGGGTTGTAAATGGACATGTAAAACCGTTTCTGGAGAATTTTTGCCCTTACCTAAGAATTTTCATACCTTTTATGTAGATATCAGAGAACAATTTAAAATATTGTATCAATGCATTCTATGGCACCTTTAATTTATGATTTTACTGTAGCAGTAGTGATTATTTTACTGTAGCTGTAATGATGTCATTATGATCATTATCTGACTCTGTGTAAATTTCTCGATTGTTCTCTGACATTTGAACAGTAACCACAATGGCTCGACACCACTGGTGCTGGCTAAGAGGAGAGGGGTCAATAAAGATGCCATTCGGTTACTGGAAGGGCTTGAAGAGCAAGAGGTCAAGGGCTTCAACAGAGGAGCCCACTCCAAACTTGAAGCCATGCAGATGGCTGAGAGCGAGAGGTTAGAATTGCACATATTTACATGTTTTAGTTATTTGACACGTTTCAGTACCTTTTTTCTCAACAAAATACCCTTGTTCCTAGTGCGATGGAGAGCCATTCACTGCTGAATCCAAACCTGCAGAACAGCGAGGGTGTGCTGTTCAGCTTTCGCTCCACCTGGCAGGAGTTTGTGGAGGACTTGGGCTTCTGGAGGGTGCTGCTGCTGCTGGTGGTCATCGCCCTTCTTTCTTTGGGCATTGCTTACTATGTTAGTGGCGTACTGCCCTTTTCTGCAAGTCAGCTGGAGTTGGTCCACTGAGGGCCAGATTGTGTTATATCTCGGGACCAGACGAGTCCAACTTTGAACTAAAGGGAGGTTTGAGTGGACTCTGAAGGTACATTGAATGTTCCTCATAGTACAAGATTAGGTCTGATGTGAAGTTTAGAAACAATCTTGTTATTCTCACAGGTGAGGTCGAGTGACGGTGTTCACATGATAATGGCTGCACTATGAAGGAAGACTGAAAGGTTGAGGTATTTATGGGAGAAAATGTTATAAGTTTCTCAGATACACCTAAGGGATGTAAACCCATTTCTCACAGATCTTTCCATGATCACTGAACCTGGCCAACTGTTGAACAGTAGACATATACACTTGTAATAATTTGTAAGCAAATTATGTAAGGTGATGTAAGCAACATTAGATGACTGTTGTAGATCAGGCATGCTGTTTTCATCCTACACTCTAAAAAATGCTGGGTTAAAAAGGGACGAACCCAGCAGTTGGGTTGTTTTGAACCCAACCGCTGGGTCAAAGCAACCCAACCTCTGGGACAAAACAACCCAACCGCTGGGTCAAAACAACCCAATAGCTGGGTTTGTCCATTTTTAACCCAGCATTTTTTAGAGTGTAGTATTTACGTATTTTCTTTTCTATCATCTTTATTTTTGTCTGTATATGAAGTCTTTATTGTGTAAGTATGACAGTAGACCAGTTACTACACACATATGCTTATTTACATATCTATGATTCAACGGTTTACATTGTTACATGAAATATTGTTTAAAGTAATATGTAAAATGTTACATATACCAATAAATGGCCATTTAGGAATTTCCTGTTTGTGCACAGATGACAGTTTGTCAAAGGACAATTAACATTCTTTCTTTTTATTTTGTTTGTGTACTAATTATCCTATATGTTAAAAGGGTCTTTCTGTTTGTTCAAATAAACAGAGAAACTTTTTCCACATCATAAAATAAATTTTCCACAAGAATAAATGTCAATGTTAAGATAATATAAAGCTATATATGACCTAAAATGATTGCTCATTGCCTAAAAAAGCAAGTAAGAAGCAGCGGTTTACAGTGATTTAAGAACAGCTAACGGGATCCCTTAACCATTTATTGATAACAAATAATCATTCTTCTGCCAAGCACTGTAGTTCTTTAGCAACATTAATATTGATTTAATGAGGACACGGGTATGTGTATAACACTTTTTAGCCAGTCGTAATCGACCGTAACTATTTGTTTTATAAATTATTGAGAATTAAGAAAATGTATCCAAACCACGTCTGTTAATATTTTCATTGTTGTTGATGATGCAAATAAATATGTGCAACATGAAAATTTCTTATCAATTTTTGCATACAGTAAATTATGTTTAAAGATGAAGAGCACATAAAGAAAATTTGGTCACACTTTATTTTAAGGTCCAATTCTCACTATTAACTAAGACTTTTGCCTCAATAAAATTCTAATTACTAATTAATAGTTAATAAGGTAGTTAAGTTTAGGTACTGGGAGGATTAAGGGATGTAGAATATGATAATATATAAGTACTAATAAAGAGGCAACATGCTAGTAATATGCATGATAATAAGCAACTAGTTAATAGTGAGAATTGGTCCCTAAAACTAAAGTGTTGTAACAATTTCATGTGTATCTTGATGATAGAAGTAGTGTACAGGTCACTATTTATTTTTGTGTCTGTGTTTATAAGTTAGGGTAAGGGTTACAGCTACTTGATTGCATTTCCATATTTCATATAATTTTACCTTAAATAGGTTAAATATTGATTTTAATTACAATTTTTTGTAACTATAGCATGTTTTATTTGGTAGAACACAATGGGGAAAACACATCAATAGTATATGCATACATTTTTGTACTACCAGTTGAAAACCAGTATTCTAAAAACCCATTAGAAAATCCTAAAGGAACCCATAACTCAAAAGCTAATGCTTTTCCAGACTTTAGGACTGTAAACTGAACAGCTCTATTGTATTTACATAATTGCCCCACAGCGCCCCCTTGTGCCCACAGCAGACCTGAGCAGGTGAAAATACAGTATAGATTTATACATTTTAGTAGCAGTCTTTTGTATCCGCATTTTTATTTTTAAATCTAAATAATTACTTGGTAACACTCACAAACTTATTGTAGCTGTTACAAGTCTGCTAACCAGTGGTCATATTCAGACACACTTATTGATTTCCTCATTATGATGGAAAGAGTGTGTTGATGCTGAATGACTCATCTCGATGTTTCTTTGGGTTTTGATATAGATTGGTCTCAGCAGGGGGAGATGGTGGGCGTTGTAACAATTTAAAAGCATGCTGAGATTTTTGCACTCACAGAGAGAAACCACCACAACCAAACAAAACTCTTAGAAGACCGGTGATCTATGTCCTTACATATTTAGCATGTTCTGACCCACAAAACGCAACACAGAAAAACAAGAGAAAAAGATGGCGAGAGAGAGAGAGCAATATACTGTAGTATTAAAGACTCTGAAAAAGCTTAAATAACTGCATAAGCCAAAACAACAGTCCTTTGTCAAAGGCAAAATCCCAAACATGAATATTCTCTTTGTGTGGAGTTAAATTTTAATTGACAATTAACTCTTTGAGGTTTAGGATGCAAACTCATGAGATTTTGTTAATGAGGAGGTCTATAAGATATCTGGATATGTTGATTTGGTGTTATATAGCCTAGTTTACATTGATTTAATAGGTAAGGATAAGGATTTACTTACAATTTCTTCCCAACAAAATAGTTTGGATCTCGACATGATTTTTGTACGATATTTTTAGAAGTATATTAAAAAAGTATAAGAATGGGAATTGCATTTTAAGATTTTATTACTTAACCAGACTTTTCTAGATCATTCTTTTAAAATTAGGCTCCCCTCTGCTCCAAGACTGTGGGAACCCTGGTTCTTCAAAAACAGTTTAATGCTTGTTTTGTCTTACTTTAAATGCTGAAGTGATCTTGATGCCCTCTTGGAGTTTTGCTGAGGGCCCCAGCTCCCTGGTTGAAAATCACTGACACACATAAATACCGAATTAAATTCATTGACATGGTGTGTTTTTTTAGCTGAATCTTCTAGTTTTACTGTCACATGCCACAACGTTCTCAGCTTCAGTTCTCCTTAGGCAATTAAATATAAGACTCAACCAAATATAACACTAGAGTGACCTTCAACCAATGTAGCAACAACCAAAAACTGTACAACAATATACTAACCTTTACAGTAATGCCAGGGGACTGTACAGTCCATTCCATTATATTTAATAGCCCATAATGGGTCGTGAATTAAACATGAGAGGTAATGAGCTACAGGTCATTTTCTGTTCTTTCTTTTGGAGACACTGTGAGACTAGCCACAGCCTGAAAACTGAAAATGGAGAAGAAAAAAAAAAGTGTGATGGTATAGGTTTTTACATGACAGAAAATATCATTAGCTTAGTATAAAAATCAATGGCAGTCAATGTCAATGGATTGTCCTATGAGAGAAATAAAAAACATGAGTGTGTGTGCGTGCGTGCGTGTGTGTGTGTGTGTGTGTGAGAAACATGGTGGATGTCTTCAGTAAATGCATTTGTATGTTCTGTCTGATGGATGATGGCCATCAGGGAGCAGTAAAGTGCTTTTATGTATGAATACATATCATTTGCACTATTTGCTCTGTAAAGGCTGAGTGCTTTATCATGATTGCTCTGTAAATTACTTGTTGATTGTAGTGGAAAAGGCTGTGTCATGTACAATTGCAGAACTGCTTGTGTGTTACTAATTTTGACTTACAAAGTGACTGAGATGGCATGCGGAAAGCATGTTCATAGATCGATTGAATGATAATCATTAATCATAGCCTGCAGGATGACAACATTGTCAGCTAGACATTTCACTAGTCACTAAGAATAGCTTTGTATTGATTGTAGTTGCCGTTAGCCACACACACACACACTTCTCACCATCATTGTTTTTTCTGCTTTTTTGTTGTATTTTATGTTGTGGTGGTCAGTGAAAATGGACACAGTGAGGTCAGCATTTATTTCACAAAATGTAAACCATGAAAGTGAAGTGTCCAGGGGAGGTTTGAGAAAGTACACAGGGTGCTAACGAAATGGACATGATGTCCGCAGGAAACAGGAAGTGAAGGAACGGTTCAAGCTGAAGTAGGGTGTAAATTCAGAGGAGATTTATTCCCTGGTGCTCTGTCTGTGTTGTTCTATTCATGGACATTATGAACACTTGAACTGTAGTAGAGGGAATGCTTTAATGAACTTATAACAGCAGTGAGGAGGTATAGTAAGTGCCAAGTGCTCCTTATTGCATGCTGCCAGCTATAGTCTATATTTGGGTGACTCCTGAAGGGTGATGGGATGGAAACTGTGTTTAGCTCAGGAACAGCATGTGTTAAAACGGGTGATTACAATACACTTTGACATCTCATTTAATCATTTCCTCATTTCCCTGCTTTGTATACTGTGCTATCTGGCCTTTAAAACAAAGGATGACTTTAGAATTTAAGTTCCTGTTTACACGTTTATCTTTCTAATAGATATCCATCATTGTCCCTCAGGTGACCTTTGAACTTTTGTTGACAGAACTGACACTTGTCCTGAAAGGTCAGTGCTGTTTTGTTACATGTTATGTTCAATGATCATCTAGCTATGTGGTTTTTTTTCTTACAAACGTAAATATTCAGTTTTCTTTGGTAACTACTTGACTAAAATAATTTTGTCAAAACTGCAAGCATAACTTGTGATGGTCTTGAAAAAGCATTGTTTAGAATAAGATAACAATTATAAATGCATATTTTGGCACACTGTATATTATAGTAAATACTGTCTGAATTACATGATAACTTTTTGGGTTAAAAACAGGTTAACATTAATTCAGCTAAAAATATTTATTCTATTTGGGCCAGGAAACATTTTGGCAGGACCAATGGAAATCTTAGCTATAGTGCCAGCAGGAAAAAAAAAGAAACCTTATTTTTGAGCCCTGTTTTTACACCGTGGTCCAGAACCAGCCCTGATGATTGGTGAGTATGTGTCCGGATGTGGGATGCCAGTGTGTGTTTTCAGTTCAGCAGCTTTTAATGTTTTGTCTAGTTTCAAATTGAGAAAGAAAGAACTTATTTGTTTGTGGGTCATGATCTTTTTGAATGGGATGAAAAACCACAATGCATCACTCACAAAGCATGTTGTAAAGACTATTCAAAACCTGTGTGTGGTCATGTACCTCTGCAGGATTCAGACCGACGAGCCCTCGCACGTCACGTGGATCAGCGCCCTCAAGGCATCAGGTGACACAAATACACATCTGTTCTTCCTCTTCTGAAATTCATGTGCATTCGACCATCCATCTGTTTGTTATCTTAGGTCTTAGCACTGTATTTATTTAACAATGCCTTTGCGTTTATCATAAGAGCTATGTAATTCTGCGAACTGCCACAGTTCCTCTTATCCTATTTGCAGATTAACCCTTTGCAATGTCCTCTCAAGATCTGACGGAACAATTCACTTCCTGTTAAGTCATTTATCTGTCATCAGTGACACTGATACAGGATTTAATGTATAAATCATCACTATAGCATTAATTTGTGAATGTTTTACATACTTCCACAGATAACAGCAAATGGATGAATCTGTAATATTCAAATGCTCAGGTGTTTAGTGTCTAAAACATGCCTTCAGATACCTGACAACTTGAGTCTTGCAGATGAGAACCAGTCTCAACTTGTTTGAAGTATTAGAGTGCTGGGGGCCTCAAATTTAATCTTAGTTTTGGGTTGTTCTGTATTGTATGCGAAGCATGTACTCTGCTGAAGGGTGAAGTCTGTGGTTTTCATCTGATAGCTATGGCGACACATCTGATCTTCATTGCTGCACCTACTCCTATTTCACCTCCACAGGCACTGAATTCATCTTTCATCTCATCTATAAACTAGTATACTTTAATACCCACAGATGCCTTGCCTGGATAATCCTCAGGCAGGTGGTCACCAAATACACAGCAACCAGTCAATCATCGAGCAGCTGCCACACAGCAAAGCCCACCCCCTAATGAGTACATATACATGTGGGTGCACTCATGCATATATACATACACATAAACATATCAATATAAATGGAATTTTTATGATATTGCTCCTAAATTGGCAGTATTCTGCATGCTATGTAGCACAGTATTAAAAACTTTAGAACTACAGTATGCCCACAGAGAGTATAAAGCCCCCTGACCTATTCACATTAAAATGACAGGAAAACATGTTAAATATTTTATTAAAATGTCTTAATAAAATATGATCTTCATAGGTGCCCAAGCGTGTGAGAAAGGCTTAAAATATGACTGCTGCTGCTACTTTTCTAAAATTCATGGTGTTTTTGATATGAAAGGATGATTATTATACTGTAAGTGACCACTGACAAATAACCAATACTGTCCCATCACAACATGCTTTAGAAATAATCCAAAATCAGCACAATCAGACATGTGCTGTCCATTCTGCCAGCTGGCCCGTGTAAAAAAATCTGTATTCTCTAATGATAGCACTATTCTTACAACTCACTGCCCATCATAGGGCCACCTGGCATGCTTACAGAGGGACACTATAGACTGCTTATGCTGGAGGACTCAGAAGTTCAGATGGGCGCGAGTTGTGAATAATTTCACAGAAAAGCTAACAGGTTAACAGTCTGTGCTGTTTGCTGTGACAGAGTGGTTTCATGAAATGTTATGGTGTCATTATGAAGAATTCAGACGGCCTAGAAATAATAAATGGGTATGTATGGGTGATTCAAATTGTGTTTTATTGCTAGTAAACTAAAAAAAGAGCTCAAAACGTGTTTGAATTCTTACTCGAGATCCTTTCCTTTACTCAGGTTATCTTTGTGTAATATTAAAATTTGTTTGATGATCTGAATCTTTTAAGTGTGACAAATATGCAAACAATTAAAAAAACAGGAAGGGGGCAAACACTTTTTCACACCACTGTATATATATATATAAGGCAGAGCGAGAAACTTCAGCTAGCACTGTATTGTGTAAATAAGGCTTCCTTTACGCTGTAACAAATCTTTAGATTTTTTTTTTACTCATGTGACAGAACGGATATTGTTGCACATGTGTAAACAAAAATCTGCACAAGCACAAGTTTTCGTTTGCGATCTGAGCCTCTTTTAAAACACAAAGCAGCAGATGTCAATTTACAGCTACAATGTATCATATACAAAATATGAAGTAGTTTAACATAACCTTTTGTCTGTGGCTTGTTGCTGTTTAAAACAGCAGTTTAAACGTTTAAAAGACAAATGCTTAACCTAAAATACAAAACTGTCATTTGACATACTGTAACGTATATTAACTTTGCAATAAAATAAGGCCTGCAACATTCTATTGAAATCAGTCATGACTCAGGTCAGAAGCTAGTCTGTAAATGCCGTAGCCTTCGGCGAGTGTTTTGCCTAGCGCGTGGGGGAGAAAGATAGAGCATACATAAGTGTCGGTGTGAGAGAGACACATAAAGAGAGACACTGCCTGCTGACGACTAACAGCTCGTATGACTACAAACACACACATCACGTTAAGAGTGCTGCGCTGCTTTGCCGGAGCTGGCAACACGGACGCTTTTATCCTGATTAAGTAACGGCCAGACAAGAGAGCGACAGACCTACAACAGTCCTACAACACCCCACAGCCGGCATTTGTGCAAGAAGTCAAGGGCAATCTAATGATAAAGGGACTAGACGGCGGTTGACTGTTTATTTAGAAGTGCTGTCGAGCAGAAACGAAACATCTCCTTCCTGGAAAAGAGCTCGTGCCGGATCACAGAGCACCGCAATGCGAATGTCGAGCGAAGAGACGCTTAAACCAGCACAACTGCATTTAACATGGGCGAAAATAGAGGAATTAGCCGCCACACAGACAGCTGAATCGTGAGAAATGTTCTCTGTTCCCGTTCTGAAGTAAAACACCGCCGTGAGACTGCATGAAACGGCGGTCTACTAATCTACAGCAGTGCATCTTCATATGAGACAGCACGCGATAATCTGGCCGATGAATTATGCACGGCGGAGCATGAATAATACACTGAGGGGTGACGCTCGTTTTCAGAGACCGGCCGGTGCCCGACGGTGTCCCACATGACCTACTTTCAAAAGCTTTAATGCAGGAGAGATGCAGCCGCAGTGAGAAGCAAACGAGACCTTCCGCACTGAAAAAACAAGCTCACTGTTTGATGTGTGACCGAAGTCGTGTGGACCTCAGGTGACGTGAAGGTCACGAACGGATCGTTCACTTGGAAGACTTGAACAGTGGTAGAGAAGCATCCTCGGCGATTGTTTTTTTTTAATCGTTCATAGTTTTAAAACGAAAAGACTTGAGCTAACGGAAAAAGGGGACCCTGGAGCCATTGACTGTTGCACTTGCAACAGCAGGATTATTTATTTCTGCTAAAACCACAGTCATTTCAGCACATGCTGTTGGGTTTTGTATTGAGCCATGAGATTTGCCTTTGCCAGCTGAAATCTGCACATGAACAACATAAATGCTTCTAAAGGATTATTAAAATGACAGTTTTGCCTCAGTTATGTCATTCAGTTTGACAGTCAAGCGTTCTGTAAGCAATACTAGTTATTTAACGACTACCTTCAACATGGTAGTGCTAGCTATGTATGTTATCAGTTTAATAAATCTAATTCAACAATGATTCTAAGCTCAGGAGATAATTTTATTGCTAATCAGTGAATTCGTCTTTTGGTAGGTCCAATCATGTTGTCACTTCCATTACTACGTCACACTGACGTTCCACCGAGAGTGACTGAGAACTTCATTCTGTCTGGTTATCGTTTCCCCAACTACAGCCTACGGCAGTGCCTAGTCTCTGCTTTTCGTCCCACCAATGAGACCGGAAACTTCTGGACACATTTCCTCCCCATTTTTGTGTTTGCCTTTCACTTTCTTGAGGTTTTCACGTGGGAAGGAGCGGCGGAACCTAGCAATCCTTTTTTCTACCCTTTCTGGAACTACTTCCTGGGGGTGTTGTACCTGCTGCTAGCCAGCAGCCTGGCTCATCTTCTCAACTCCATGTCACTCATCATTCGTGAAATCTGTTTCTTTGTGGACTATGGGACTATTAGTGCGTATACAGTGGGTTCCTCACTGGCATATTACTACTACATCCATCCTCAAGCAGGAATACCAGAGATTGGATTCGGGGGGCTGAACTCTACCCAAATGAAGAGCCTAAACGCTAATGATGAGGCTTGGCCCTCTGCATCTTCTCCCACTCAGTTCCAGCTGTTCTTTGAAAGCCTCTACATCCCATCCTCCTGTCTCGTCGCTATCGTATGCGTCATCACCTGCTGTAACACCAGACAGTGCTGGCGGAGGTACCGCTATGCTGTCCGCACCCTTGTCTTCCTCCTTCCGTTTTTTGTCTCCTCCACTCCTGTCTTCTACCGTCTCTCCGTGAGCTCGCCGTCATCCTCCTCCCCTCATCTGTTCTCCACCATGGCTGCCTTCTTCTACCGCCATTGCTTTTGGCTGGTGGTATCTGCCCTCTTCAATATCAGTAAGATCCCAGAACGTTTTTCTCCAGGGAACTTTGATATCTGGGGTCATAGCCATCAGTGGTTCCATTGCTGCACCTTCCTTTCGATCCTGGATGAGCTGCAAATGATCAAAGTAGAGATGCAGGCCCTGCTTCTCAACCCAACTTTGGTACTATCACCTGCAATGCCACCTAGGCTCCCTGGACCAACACTCTGGTCCACCTATGGGGTCATGTTGCTCCTGCAGGGGTGCATAGCATGCATTATAGCCGGTTTTGGTTGGCAGGCGTATCAGATCTACGCACCAGAGCAAAAAAAGCTAAAGGTACATTAGGAGAGACACTGTATGCTGGTCAGGTTTAAAGATCTTGTTTTGGATTTTCATTTTTGAACAATGTTTCAATGATGATGAACTCTGTAATTTCAATCATTTTATAAGGGATCAGTCAACCAAAAATGGGAATTGTGATTATTTACTCACCCTCATGTTGTCTAAAAACTCATATGGCTTTCTTTCTTTTGCAAAGCACAAGATAATTTTTTTTTTTTTAATGGGACCCAAAACTTTCAAGCTCTAATAAAGACATAAAGGTAACACGAAATGAATCCATATGACTACTGGTATATTCCGAGTCGAGATCATCTTTTAAGCTTTTTGCGTTCCACAGAAGAAAGAAAGTTTTGTAATGAAATGAGGGTGAGTAAACGAGGACAATTTTCATTTTTTGGGTGAACTGTACCTTTTGATATGGCCACCGAAAAAAAAAGTGCACAGTAGGCATTATTTGACAAAAATTGTGAATGTTTTAGCAGGTTTCATTGTAAGGACTTTGGAGGGAGGCTGCTTTTTGCTGTCGGGTGGTCAAAGTCCTTGCTGCTCTGCAATCAGTAAGCTGACTCTGCCACATTTGCTCCCCAGCGGCTGTATTGTTGAACTTACTTTTTGGTTCCAGAAAGTTCTCATAATTTTCACTCGAGAAGGGTTTAAAATGACGCATTATTGAGCTTTTACTAGGACACCTTATATTGTAACACTCTTCATCTTTGAAATTGTCTTTCTCAGTCTATCTATCTATCGCTGTCTGGCTTTTTCTCTCATCCGCCCACTCACATTTCCTCCCTGTTTTTAACAAACCCTTTAAACAGGAAGTGCACACAAACACAGATAGCTTCAGCCAAAGTGTTTGAAGCAAAGGGAAATGAGAGGGGTGGAGTATACATCACTGCAGTGCTAAACTACACCCTTCACAGTTTTTATGAACCTTACATTTCACTCTGTACTATCAATACTTTCAATTATAGACCTTAATTAAGGTGTGTGGCAGCACAGGTGGTAACCGTAGATTTGAGTTGAAATGCTATATCATAATCTACTGTACCTATGCATTGCTATTGATTGCAAACGCTTCTCTATGACTTGACGTTTGGGTGAAGGCCTTGGTGGTGAGACTGAAAGGAGAAAAACGAAGCCATATTGTTGAAAAACATATCAGCAAGTACTGTTTTTACTGTAAAGGCCAGTTTTGAAGAACTGTAGTCATGTGCTACACAAAAATGTCTGTGGTAAATTATAGTTATTAATAACTTCGATCAGGTGCCGGTCTAGAAAGTGCTACTAGTTGGCTGTATTCAGCTTTATTGTACTGTATACAGCCATGAGTTGTCACTGGTCTTTCTGCTGGGTAGTTGAATTTTCTTTCAACCAATCAGATACTTTCAGTAAATGGTGCTCTTATAAGAGAGTGTGTTATGTGCTTTAGTGAAAAAACGTGTTGACAAAACATACATGTTATTTAGTCTGAGAGTTTGGTGTGGTTTAACAATATTTGTGAATTTCTGTGAACATGTCTTTCTGTTGCTGTGAATGGCAAATTGAGGTCATTGATGAATCAGGTGTTGTGGCTGTCAAAAAAGATGTTATGTCTTTGTTGTTCTGTCCTCCAATTTCAAAGTCAGGCAGGCCGAATAGTTGCAATAGGTGTGAGGACATATTATAGCATTTTTTCAGTTTTTATGTATTTCATCATTCACAGGGATTCATTCGTTATTCATTAATAACTTGAGTTTTTAAAGCCTCATACTTAATACTGTTTGTATCCTATAATGAGATAGAGAATTTGTTACATTGCACTGTGTTGCACAAGCGTAGTATTAAAATCTAGACAGAATTATTATTTGCACATGTTTCTGAGCTTGACAGGGGACCCAATGTACATTTTATCCTGCTTTAATAAATTGAGCTGGGTTGTCTACAAAATTGGACAACTTTTTAGAACCGGAAGGTTTCAGCATATTTGACAGAGCATTGTTGGGCTGCTTGCGACTTTTGTTTGCCATTGTGCAGGTCTGACAACTTTGTGCGGTCATATTGCTCACCTTATGCTAACACCCCACACCTGTAATAAGACATATAGTTACACTCTACAGATCAAATGTGACCCTGGAGCACAAAACCAGTCATAAGGGTACATTTTTTGAAATTGAGATTTATACATCATATGAAAGCTGAATAAATAAGCTTTCCATTGATGTATGTTGTATATTTGTTAGGATATGACAATATTTGTCCGAGATACAACTATTTGAAAATCTGGAATCTGAGGGTGCAAAAAAATCAAAATACTGAGAAAATCGCCTTTAAAGTTATCCAAATGAAGTTTTTAGCAATGCATATTACTAATCAAAAATTACGTTTTGATATATTTACGGTAGGAAATTTACAAAATATCTTCATGGAACATGATCTTTACTTAATATCCTAATGATTTTTGGCATAAAAGAAAAATCGATAATTTTGACCCATACAATGTATTTTTGGCTATTGCTACAAATATACCCCAGCGACTTAAGACTGGTTTTGTGCTCCAGGGTCACAAATGTACAAGAGACTAAACCTGTATCAAATATGTTCGCTCTGGAGAAAACACCAAAATATGAATATTTAAAAACTGTGATTAAAACAGCTTGATTAGAAATTCTAGTTCTAGAACAGTTTGTCTAGAACAGTTGTAATTCTCAGGGGAGAAGACTGATTATAGTCTTAATGCACTGGAAACTATGCTGTATGCCCACTGCTGTAGTCTGAGTTTATAATCATGGTTTACTTAAGTTGATCATGCTAATATATCTTATTTATTAAGATATAGGCTTGAACATGAAACAAGAATACTTATCAGTTTAGTGGATATTAATATACAAGAGTTATTGTACTGGTTCTATTTCTATCTATTTCATCTGTATCAAAAGATGAAAACTAGATCAATAAATGTAAATGGTAAATCAGGTCTGTCTGTTTCTTTGTAAAAGAAGATGTACAAGTGTGCATGTTTTATTTTATGTGTATAAGATACATTTTGAAATCACAAAAAATAAGCGTTCCCACTTTATATTAGGTGGCCTTAACTACTATGTACTTACATCAAAAAATAAGTACAATGAATGTACTTATTGTGTTCATATTGTGTTGCAAAACACATTTGCTGCTATTGAGGTGGGATACGGGTAAGGTTAGGGACAGGTTTGTTGGTATGGGTAGGTTTAAGGGTGGGTTAAGGTGTAAGGGATGGGTCAACAGGGCAATTATATTATGTAATTACAGAAATTAATTACAGATGTAATTACATGCAGGTATTTTTAAAATATAAGTACAATGTAAAATATGTATATGTACACAATAAGTGCATTGTATCAAATTATTAATTTAAATGCAAGTACAAAGTAGTTAAGGGCACCTAAAAGTGGGACCAAATAAGCGCTTTAAATTAAATGTTAAGCTGAGAAATCCTGTGAGAGAAGGATGTTATGTTCACATTTCCACGTCTGCAGGTGTGAATTTGCCAATATTTGCATTTACATATCCGTGTTTGTGTGTGTGTGTGTGTGTGATTGACTAATGCTGAGTAACAGGAGCAGCTGTGACTCTTATTTCACAAAACAGCCCAACCCCTCTCTACCTATGTGTCTGTCCTCTGGCCATCTACATGCTTTACAAAGTGAAACACCAAAACACATAAATATATCTTGGATGCAGCAATGACCTCAGATCTTCAGATAGACAATAGTGTGGGACAGACACCTTAAATTAATTGTAGGGAAATTAACTAAGGGATAAATTTTCCATTGCCTTTTTTTTGTGGCTCTTTTCCAGCACACTGCAGACACTAAACACAGCACCTCATTCTAGATGTGTCCACTTGATGGAGACATACAGCTGTTTGTTTTCTATTGGCTTGGAACACTTAGTTCAAGGAGGAAATCCTCTGTGGCTCTTTCCACCTTGTTGTCAAAACATACATGTCATGACATGATTGTTTTTACAGAGAGTGTTAGTCAATGGTAGTGTAATAAATCTACAGTAGCATTCAAAAGTTAAGGTTCAGTACGTTTTTTTTAATGAGAAAATGCTTTTATTCAACAAGGATGCATTAAATTGATCAAAAGTGACATTATTTTTAAACTTTCTATTCATCAAAGAATCCTGCATCATGGTTTTTACAAAAACCGCACAACTTTTTTAACACTGATATTAATAAGAAATGCTTCTTGAGGACCAATCAGCATATTAAAATGATTTCAGAAGGATCATGTGACGCTTAAGACTGGAGTATAGCTTTGCAATCACAGGAATAAATTACTCAATAAATATGCTAAATGTATTAAAATAGAAAATAGTTCTTTCAAATGGTAATATTTCACAATATTACTGGTTTTACTGCATTTTTTTATCAAATAAATGCAGCCTTGGTGAGTGTAAGAGGCTTCTTTCAGAAACATTAACATATTAATAACCCCAAACTTTTGAACGGTAGTGTAGATATGATTAGCAGTTATGGTTTAGTATTATTATGCAAATATACACTCAAAACGTTTATGTATCGTTAAAGTTATTTAATTTAGATTTCTGATTAAAAGATGAAGGTTGATAAATTCATATTTTACATGTCATCCATCTTTAACTATAGGAGCTTTATCATTTATAATGAATACACTGTGCCTTATCCAAATGTTTGCATAATACATTAAACAGACTTAACCTAATAATACAAACACAATGAACATAAAATGGTAAATCACCCTGTACTTTATACCCTGAATATGACTGAAAGGTTCTGGTGTGATGCATAACATACCACAGATTTCTGAATCTTCTGTTCTCTTATTAGAATATTTACTTAAACTGTTTACTCATATATTGTTCCTCAGTTATATAAAAAGATGCAATTCATAATTAAGGATTTTGTTTATTTGACTTGACCTTTCCCTGCCTGATTAAAGTAGACCAGAGTGGGTGGGATTCGGCTTGTGACTGGTCAGGGTGGTTGTGAGGTCAACATGTTTTCTTTGCGAGGTTGGCCAGTGCTTTGTCATGCACTGACTTATACTGAAGAGCAAAGCTGGATGGGGTCAGAATGCCAAGGCCTTCGTCATTCACCTGGCCCATCAGCACATAGTTGTCTCCTATGATGTAAATTCACAATGATTATTAAATAATCAAAACAAAAGGTCAGTGAAATGATCGAAAATATGAACCAGTGCATATTCTTAAATGTTGTACAGTAACAGAAGACAAGTCATGCACAATTGCTTGTGGACGAACTGGTTTCGTGTGTTTCTTTCACCTTTACGCAGTGCAGGACACTTCAAGCATGTTGCTGTCAGTGTGGCAGATGTGGTGGGTCCTCTCTTTCTGAACTGAAGTCTACCTGCCTTATAGACCTTAATGATGGACACCTCGACTTCAGCACTTCCTTGAGATCCAGGGGTAAGTGATGTCACTTTACCAGTCAACACTGTGGGAGATATAAAGGAAGAAAATCAGATGATTGCATGCTTCTGATGCGCAATCTACAATTGCATGCAGATTCCAATAAAAAAGTAATAATAATAATAAAAACTTATTAAGAAATAATTATATTAGTTAAGTAATATATTAATTAAATAATTATATAATGAAACATTTAATATGCAATGATTTATAATAATAATAATAAAATATTACATTTGTAATGGTTAATAACAGCAGCTATAGTATTATTATTATTATAGCTGTTGCTATTATTAATAATATACTCATTATAAAAGTAATTAATAATAATATCATAAATAATAATAAATTACACAATTATTAATAATATTATTAAATATTATTAAAATGTTATTTTTAATTTTATTATAGTTTTGAGTCTTGACCATTACATTAGCTGTTTGTTGTAAGCACTGTTCTAAGGTCCATCATTACTGTGTGAGTGTAACCCCTCTCTCCCGGGTCCTCACCGCCACACCTCGTTCTCGCTCCGAGTGGGTCTCCGGCATGGGAGGCGGACGCACTAACAAGGAGGCTAAAGACTGCAGCCACTAGCATCAGTCGCTAGTGCGTCTCTTGAGATTAGGGGAGTGAGGTTTACCTGCACAGCACCTACCACTGGCCTCCGTTACACTCATACCCCTACACCTCACTCCCATCCGGGTCACGGCACCAATGTAACCCCTCTCTCCGGGTCCTTACCGCCACACCTCGTTCTCGCTCCGAGTGGGTCTCCGGCATGGGAGGCGGACGCACTAACAAGGAGGCTAAAGACTGCAGCCACTAGCATCAGTCGCTAGTGCGTCTCTTGAGATTAGGGGAGTGAGGTTTACCTGCACAGCACCTACCACTGGCCTCCGTTACACGAGCAGCTGTCTGCACTAAAGGCCTCAAATGACTGTCCTCTTATGAGTCTATAGAGACCGAGCGCATTTAGGCCACGCCCACACCGGGGGGGACAATCCAACGCTCTCCATTGACTTTCTATTGCGGGAAGCTGCCTCCTTGTCATTTCTGACTTATAACAAATAACAGAGCAATGCCTAAAAGCTGCTATGTGGCAAGGTGTACAGTAAACAAGGTAAAAAACCCAGAACTACATTTTTATAAGCTGTCGACCCCCCCAAAAAACGAGCATTTAGGACACAAATAGTTGTAGATGTCGGGGTATTTCACGTTGGGCCGTTCAGTTGGATCATTTCTCAAACAAAAGGAAGGTTAGGAAAAGGGGCACTGACATAGACCGATAAAATTTAGTTTCTTAATATATCTCCTCTCAGATTCACATAGGGTGGAGAAATAATCCTTTGACATGGTTAAAATAATGAATGGTCTTGTCGCCGATTACGTTTCC
>NW_015638954.1:404831-408305 GCF_001515625.1 Sinocyclocheilus rhinocerous | reverse complement strand
AAACAGAGCAATGCCTAAAAGCTGCTATGTGGCAAGGTGTACAGTAAACAAGGTAAAAAACCCAGAACTACATTTTTATAAGCTGTCGACCCCCCCAAAAAACGAGCATTTAGGACACAAATAGTTGTAGATGTCGGGGTATTTCACGTTGGGCCGTTCAGTTGGATCATTTCTCAAACAAAAGGAAGGTTAGGAAAAGGGGCACTGACATAGACCGATAAAATTTAGTTTCTTAATATATCTCCTCTCAGATTCACATAGGGTGGAGAAATAATCCTTTGACATGGTTAAAATAATGAATGGTCTTGTCGCCGATTACGTTTCCCTCCAGTGGGCGCAGTTCTCAGCGTAATATGACACGTTGCACTCTACTTTTGTGTCCTAAACGCTCGTTTTTTTGGGTCGACAGCTTATAAAAACGTAGTTCTGGGTTTTTTAGCTTGTTTACTGAACACCTTGTCACATAGCAGCTTTTTTTAAAGCATTGCTCTGTTGTTTGTTATAAGTCAGAAATGACAAGGAGGCAGCTTCCCGCAATAGAAAGTCTATGGAGAGCATTGGATTGTTTTCCCCTCTGGTGGGCGTGGCTTTCAGATTATGACGCGTGTCGCTCTGTCTCTATAGAAAAGCCCCTGGGGTCCATGTCTGTGACATGCAATTAGGGGAGAATGAAGTAGACAGAAATAGCAGGATGAAAGGGATATAAATGAAGCAACTCACCAAAATGACTGGGGCAGAAGCGGGTCACGAGAGTGCCTATTCTCTTGCATGGTAGGGAACAGAGTGGGTTGGCAACTGAGGCTTGGAGGAAACATATAAAATCATAAATATGTACTCTAGCACACACAGAGAAATACTATATATTGGACGGTCATACACAATAAGCATTTGTACCTGCTCTTGTTGTTGTTTTGTTCCTAGGTTTAGAGATGGGACTGATTTTTGGCTTTGATGTTGGTTTGACACCAGGCTTTACTTTTGGCTTTGCTGTAGTACTTGTTGGTTTCGGTTGGTTTGGTCTAACTGTGGGTTTAGGTGTAGGCCTCTTTGTAGGTTTTGCTGGCACTTTCACAGCAGGTTTTGGTGTGACTCTTGCACTGGATCTTGTTGGAGGAGTAGGTCTGACTGGTTTAGGCTTGGGTGCAGGTTTTGATCTCGGTTTAGGAGTTGGTCTGGGTGGTGCAGGTTTAGGTGGTCTTGAGGGAGCTTTTGGTGTGGGCTTAATTTTAGGCTTAGGTCTTGCTGGTGGAGTCGTGGGTTTGGTAGGTGAAGTGCTGACTCTTGGCCCGTGTACTGTGTCCAGGCTAGCCGTGGCAGTGCGGGAGCCGCGGGGAATACTCTGGTAGTGAGCCAGAAAGCCTGCAGCCGTCACACTTAGATCTGATACAAAGTGCACCAGCAGCTCGTTTCCATTGGTCACAACCGCACTGACATACAAAGAAATACAAAGAACATTATTACAACTCTAAAACTATTGCAAATAACAATTACTGAGTGCTGCAGGAATGAGTCCTAAACCCTGAAAACGAGTTAGCATTTTTGAACTCCTGGATCCATTTTCCCTAAATCAATGGGGTATTTATATAAGTTTTTGGTGAATTCCTGAAATAAATTTTGATTGGATATGTTCGCATTTTATTCTATCATTACAAAAGTTGATCTGTACTCATTAAGTCTTTTATTAGATTTAAGGCAGGAGATAAAATAGACAAACGTTTTGGCTGTCTGCCTTCGTCAGTGTGACAATTCTTTGTTTCTCAATGAATATATAAGCAAGAAGCAAAGAAGTGTCACTCTGATGAAGGCAGATAGCCGAAACGTTTGTCTGTTTTATCTCCTGCCTTGATTCTAATAAAAGACTTAATGAGTGCAGACCAACCTTTGTAATGTTTGAAGAAATATAGGTCTTAGCACCTAATTCAGCTGGGAGAGCGCGGTGATTTGCATTGATTAGGCACATTTTATTCTATGACATAAAATACATCAGTAATATGCCACTTGGGACTACAGAGTACAGAGACATTAAATGTGAGCACGGCGAACAGGTAAACTCATCTACATATTAGTTCACTTTTAAAGCCTTGTTATATATGTACTCAGGCTCTTGCAAACTATTCTAACTCAAACTTTCCAATTTGTAGATTTTAAATAAATATTAACAGTGGTGGTGATGCTGAAGTTGTACAACCATGGTGTACTTTGTTTACCCCTTAACTTTGTCTCTTTTACTTCTGGTTTGTAAGTTGTGCACATTTGTGATTAAGATTGTCTTGATCTGTAAGAACCATGAACCTTTTGGTCACAGAGCTCATTTTCTGGAATAATCCAAAAGCCAATAGAAAAATCCTGTTGGCTTTCTGTCAAGGTAACCAGAGTGAAGCTAACTAAGGGTTGGCCTACATCCCTGCATCGTCCCTCTATTGGACATTATGTATATTACAGCAACAGTCTTAGAGGTATTTTTATATTTGGCTGTTGTAAATGGGATCTACGTGGGATTAGGTGAATCTGAAACAAGCACAGTTACACATGGATTCCTAAGTATCAACTAGTTGACTATTGAGGAGGAAATCCTTATGACAACTGACTTGGACTTATACTGACACCTAGTGGTATGGATGCATCATCAGGCAAAGCAATAGATTTTGCAGTAGCCCCTCACTGCAGTACACAAGATCCATCCAGAGTGTGGAGATGGTAGGTTTAGGGATATGTAAGGTGGGAGGAGTTGGATCTGGATCCAACCTCGCCCCCTGGATTTGGGTAATGCGCCAGTTTTTGGGTAATGTGCTATTAACAGTCAACCATAATTCATTTAATATGTGAGTGAAAATGTCCATTAATAGGTGTGATCCCCCTTGAGGCAACATGCACCTTGTAAATTAAAATAGAAAATGTTTGGCCTACTGATATGACTGCATCTCAGTTGGGTGAACATGATTTTAAAAAATTTAAGTGATATTAAGCCATATTCGTGAGCTTTAGGGGTAAGAACAAGTAAGGTCCCAATGAGGCCGTATCCTTTGATTTTTAGTGTTTAAAACACTAAAATATGTTTGATTAATATGTATATTACATACTGTTTTATAATGTGATACAATATACAAAGAGGCAAATAGTATCTGCTACTATTCACTTATACTGTAAGTATAAGTTGCATCTAACACTATTACACTTACTACAAAGAAAATAATTTTCCATTGCATTTTACACAGTGTAAAAGAATCTATTGCTATTTGTGCAATGATAAAGGGGTCATATGACGTTGCTAAAAAAGAACATTATTTGGTGTATAACAGGGGAACTGAATTCACCGGAACACCGGCATTGTAGGCTACTCTCCCAGGGAACAGTCCCTGTCCTCCGTATAATGCGCTGCACATATCTGAATATTTGGTTTGAACTGTTCTGGAATAGTTTTGTAAATACAACTTAACCACTGATTTCTAGTTGTGTCCTCTTTTGGAAGACCAA
>NW_015638954.1:371589-403082 GCF_001515625.1 Sinocyclocheilus rhinocerous | reverse complement strand
TTAGCCTAAGCCAGGATTAGGCCATAGTTCAATTAGGACATTTAAGTAATTTTTATAAACACGCCTTAGAAAAAAGCATTACTGGTGTGCATCTTAAGACAAAACAAAGGCACTGACATGTTTTAAGATCAGTCAGTGCAAGTTTCTTTCAGTTGAAACAGCTCAGATTTACATTTGAGTCTAGGACTAGGCTTAAGCCTTGTCTGTGAAACCGGGGGCTTATCTATTCTAGAACAGCTTGTAACACTCCAAAGAGAAAGGAAAACTTGAAATCGCATCCTATGACCCCTTTAATTTGGGATTAAAACCTTTTTAAGAAGAAAATATTACAGAGTGCATCTTTAAAGTTAATATCCAACATTATCTGCAATTCATATACCTTCCACAGCACAAAGGTCATATTTTTGAAACGGATAACTGTGTAAAGAGAAAGTATATCCTAATTGGGAAGCACATTCTTTCACTAAGCTTCCCTTAGGATGACTGACCTTGCAGAAATCAACAACATCCTTTTCCTGTGTAGATAAACTACAGAATCTCTTGTCCTTAGAATAATGTTTGAAGGACTCATTAAATGTCACAGTGTATGAATAGATTTGAATGATATCTGGTGCATTGTGTTTGCACTCACTCTGGAACCATGTCTCCGCAGAATTTGCCAATACGTCGAGAGTCATCGGTCTCGCCCCCGTTGAACAGGGCCACGTAGTCATAACGACAGTATGTGTCTAATTCCAAGTCCAGCTTCTCAAACTTAACCTCAATCACCTGGGCATGTACAGATGCACACAAACACATACACACTTTGATATGTAGTTCTGTAAATAAAAAGCAAATTTACTGAAACCGGTATAAAGGCTCTTTCATGCACTTTTCATGCCGCTCTCTCACTCTCTTTCTTTCCATGTCGCACCTTATGCACTTTCACTGAATGAGGTCTTTCATATATTCTCCCATATACTGTTTATGCTGTCATCATAAACACACACTAGTTCAAATTCATCCACATGCACAAAATCTCATAGCAGCACGCCTCTAGCAACCTAAATATAATTAGTTCTCGGATGACTTAATGGTCGCTAATGACTTAACAGTTTGAGAGAAGACAAATGCAAGAGAAAAGGAGCTGTGAATTGATCTTTGCAGGCTGACCATGTTGGACTCCACAGATATGTGCCAAGAGCAGCTGATGCCTGCTGGGTAATCAGATTCTGGCCAGTTCGGTGTCTTCAGTGAACCTTGAGGCTTCGTCAGTCTGCCACCACAGAACTGATTCTCTGTAGGGAATAGGGTGAAAAGAGAATTAGAATGACTATGATTAGAATAAATAAATACTAATAACAATAATAATACAGTACCACTCTACTGTTCAAAAGTTTTTTATTATTCAAATAAATTAATACTTTTATTAATTTAACAATATAATACTTTTTATTGTTAAAATAAATTAACACTTTTATTCAGCAAGGATGCATTAAATTGTTCAAAAATCAAGACGTATATTGTTATTATTATTAATATTTCCTATAATTTACTTTAAATAAAGATTTCTTTTCTGAAACTTTCTATTCATCAAAAAATCCTGAAAAAATGCATTGAAGTTTTCACAAAATATTAAAGGGGTGGTTGATTGCGATTTCACTTTTTTAACGTTAGTTGGTGTGTAATGTTGCTGTTTCAGCATAAACAATATCTGCAAAGTTATGAAGCTGAAAGTTCAATGCAAACGGAGATATCGTCTTTTAAAATTCTGTCAGTTTAATGCCTACAAAAACACACGCCTAAAAATGCACACGCTATGCATCTCTCTCTTAACACACTGGGCTAGCTAACCAATCAGAGCCCATCACCAATTTCTGAGGGAGGGGCTTCATAAAAGCAGGAAATGATCAGCGCGTTTCTCAGAGAAGGGACAGAGCGGTGTGGAATAAAGGTAAATTATGTGAAAAATAATAAAAAAAATTTAAACGAAGCATTAACACATGTTAGACTGCACCGCATAAACACAATCAAGCCTAGAAAAAAACCCCTTTAAGCAGCACAACTGTTTCCAACATTAATAATAATAATAATATTTTTCTTTAAATCAGTATATTAGAATGATTTCTGAAGGATCATGTGACACTGAAGACTGGAGTAATGACTGCTGAAAATTCAGCTTTGCATCACAGGAATAAATTACATTTTAAAATGTATTCAAACAGAAAACTGTAGCCTTGGTAAACTTCTTGGTAAGACTTTTCTTTCAAAAGTATAAAAAAAAAAATCTAAACAACATTTTGAACAGTAATGTACAGTATGTGTGCAGGATTCGTATTAATCCTGAGGAGCAGAATTAGTATCAACCAAATTTTGAAACCAATACTAAGGCAAATGACTGTATTTATTCATTTTATTTATTGTTGTTGTTTATATTTGATTCACAATTCATTTGATTTGATTCGTTTTAGAGGAATTAACCGTTCCGCTTATGATTGGGTCCAAATAATGATAATAAATAGGAATCCCACACACATTCCTTTAGGATTTTCAAGGACAAAACCTGAGAGAAAATATTTGTTCCTTTAACCATTTTGTGACATGAAAATATTTGAAAGAAAAAAAAAACTGTAAAAAGTCATCCCACCATCGACATGTGGTTTCCCCCCACTGAAATAAGCCAGAAACCCTCTTCCTCCTGTGCTGCCATCAGATGCCATCTCCAGCATCATGGTGTTGGAGGTGGAGATGAGGGCTCCAGGTCGGAACGTCCCACAGAAGCGACCCAGTTTCTGCACTGTGTACGAGTGTCCATTATAGACATCCACGTAGTCATAGCGGCAGGTGGGATCCGCCTCTAGATCAAAGATCCTGAACTGGAGCATCACAACATGACCTTCTGGAACCTGATGGGAGAGGAGACGGGATGAAAATGTAAGGCTTGAAACAGAGGAAAGCAAAAGAATCTGAAGGTGATGGACTTACTGTGATGTACCAGGTGCATTTGGAGTTTGGTTTGTAATGAGAGGGGAAACCTTCACTAGCCACAAACCCTGAGTCTGTCGTCAAATGACCACCACACAGGAATACAGGCCTGGAGAGCATGGAGGAGGAACAAATGAGAAAAATAGATGTTTGATTCATGTTAAATGCAGTGACGTCTTCACTATCGATTAAATTAAAATAAGAATTCATTAAATGAATAATAAAAAATAATTAATTACGCTACCTTTCAAAAGTTTGGGGTTGGTAAGATTCTTATTGATTGATTTATTGATTGAAAGAATTATTTTATGCTCACCAAAGCTGAATTTATTTAATCAAAAACACAGTAAAAACTGTAATATTGTGAAATAACCATTTAAAGTTACTGTTTTGTATTTAAATATATTATAAGATATAATATATTCCTGATGGCAAAGATGAAGTTTCAGCAACCAACACTCCAGTCTATAGTGTCACATGATCCTTCAGAAATTTTAATAGTAATCATTTTAATATTTCTTATTATATAGGCTAAAAAATATTTTAATTATATTTCAGGATTCTTTGATATTTTAATTATTTTTCAGGATTCTTTGATGGCTAGAAAGTTCAAAAGAACAGCATTTTAAATAGAAAAGTTTATTATACATTATAAATGTCTTAGTCCCTTTTGATTATTTTAATCCTTGCTGAATAAAAGTATTAATTACTTAAAGCATCATAAAAGAGCTAAAACTTTCAAATGTTTGTGTTAATAATATGCCATAAACTTCAATAAATCACATATACATTTCATTAAGTTTTTAACACAAGAATGCAACAAACAAACAAGCATGTAAACCATTTTAAATAGTACCAGTCACAAACGTCACTGCTTATTAAAATATTCTGGTGTGTGGATCCTTTATTTACTTTGTTCAGTGGGTAATTTTTGGATCCTGTTCGCACATTTATAGTACTTGCTAGGGCTGGGTAAAAATATCGATATCTCGATATGAATCGATTCTCATTTTTACGGAACGATATCGATTCTTAAATCCCAAGAATCGAGCCTGTTTTCAGTTAATGTACGGAACATTGAAGGGCACTTCCCATCCAAAATATCGCAATAAGCATTGTGCTTTGGTACTTTTAATATGAAACAAAGTCTTAGACTTCAAATTCTGTCCATTGTATTGCAGTATTAAAACAATAAATGCCGTTTTGGCGCTGTTTAATGTGGAGTGACAGATCGCTGTAGCGCCTCAGTTCTACAGACGCAGCAGCACAAGTTGAAAGATTTTTTTCCTTGAGAAAATTTGGCATGTGTACCTGATATATATCCAAAATAATTGATATTGAATCGAATCGAATCGGTAATCGAATCGAATCGCAAGCTTGTGAATGAGAATCGAATCAAATCGTGAAATTTGTGTCAAAACCCAGCCCTAGTACTTGCAATACTTTAATACTGCCAGTTCTGTCATATTAAACACAAACCACAGCCAACTGAACAGCCACGCTCAGATGTGAGGTTACAGAGTGAACCACTGAGCTCTAGATATTGCTTTTTATAATGGTTTTCCTGGAGTTGAGTCTGTCTGTCAGCAAACCTATCCAGTCACATACATGAGCTGACACATACTTCTCCCTCACACAGTTTTCATCATTAAGAGTCAGGAATAGAGTAAACGATGAAATGTACATAATATCAGAAAAAAGATAAAACTGAACAAATCCATGGACATTTAAAAACACATCAAGCCTTCTGACACAAAAGCAGCATTCAGACATGAGCTGGTTTTTCAGCAATGATCAAAGCTATCGCTTAATTAAACAGGTGCTGCGTTTATTGGCTGGTTACACGATAATGCATGAATTTAACGATTATTAAGACTAAGAAACAAATGTGGTGGTTTTTGTGGCATGTCATAAACATTGTACAGCCTGAGCTGAACAACACAAAGTAACAAAGATTCTACAATAAGACAACTGGGACATTTTTGTTGATACTGTAAAACAAGCCTGTGCTTGAAATGGCCCTTAATCATGATGTTAAGATTAACTTTTTGTGTTGTATAAGATCGTGTCATATGATAGCTTTACATTACACTCAAGGAATTTATTTTACCAGTTCCCTGTAAAAGTATAATAAGTGACTTTTTGATGCAGTGGTTGCCAAGTAACTGCACACTCTGATCACTAAACTATATAAAATAAATATAAATATAATCACTAAAAACGAATCACTATATACAACAACAGCAATTTTGTTATTAATAATTAGCACCCTGATGCAAATTCATGTTTCTGATCAGTAAATAAATGACTTCACTTTAGAAGAAACTGAAGTAGAGATTGTGCAAATAGAACATCTCGCAAGATTGTGTATGACTGTATAACAAAGACTGACAATGGCATACAAAAACATAAGAATCTAACTAAATGTTTCATTTCAAGTTCTTATTCAGTGTATGAGGTCAGCTAACAGTAATAATAATAAAAAAAAATCCTAAACTGAACTTATGTTGACTTGAAAAATACAATAATTAAATCTGACCAACACTTTTCAGGACATTAAGTGTTTCCTGTCTAATTGAGGGCTGCAGAGAAACATTGTAATCAATGTTTCCTCAAACTGTATTATTTCCAACTCTAATCCTGCTGCTTTATGGGAGGCTTAGCACCCTGATGCAAATTCATGGATGTTAACATCTCCTGCTGAATGCTTGCATTCACTCTCTCTCTCTCACACACACACACACACACAAATGTGTCAGTGCACATACAAAAACACACAAACCTTAACACACTTACCTTGTGAAGTTGGTCTGTCTTTGTCCATGCACCCATCCTAACCCCAAAAACAGAAGCCCCAAATGCCACACGCACAAACCACCCCACATCCTTCTTCTCAAAGAGGCGCAGAGAACGAGTCAGTGAGGGAACGGAGGACAGGGGCGAGTTTAAGGGGCGTGGAGGACGACAGGAGGAGGATTGAAAGAGGGATTCAAGAGAAAAGTGAAGTATCCCAGATGCCACTGCTGTGAAATCGGAGAGAGATAGACATTTAAAATTGAATGAAAAACTATAAACCAAAAAAAAAAACCCCACATCAACCACCCTGTTACCACTCTCCACAGCAGTTTGTCAGTTTTGTTGAGATATGCCTATTCAGTTAGTCGCATTTTAAGGGTAAATAATGGGGTTTTCTTTCCTTGTAAAATCCTCAAAGATATATGATGTTGAAAAGTGATATAAGAGCAAATATGTGTTGTTCAGTTTTCTTTGTGGTTATATGCTGTAGATCTTTCTCTCTCTTGGTAGGCCTGTCGTTACACTGCGGTGCAGGGAAAGAATGCAAGTCAAGCCAAACTTTCTTACCAGGGCACTGGCACATGCAAACATGCTATTAAATACCTTTTATGTAAAATTCCCTTTTATATCTCTCATTTAGCTCTGTGCAATAATCATCAGGGGTTTGTGTGTGTGCATCACACTTATTTGTATGTGTTTGTAATGTGTGTGCGTGTGGGCATTTGTTTGTGACTGGAAAAACCTCTGCATATGTTTTTATAGCTCAGTGGACATTCTTGTCTACTAAAAGCCTGTGGTTTGGTATGAAAACTGCTTATTTTAATTCCCTCTGCCTCTTCCAAAGCATACAGCGTACTTTTCAATCATATACCCACTGTATATTCTTATAATTTCCTGTTTTAACCTCGATACTTGGAATATTTGCAGACCACAACAGTGTGAACCATAATCTTTTTATTCTTTTTCATATATAAAGAAATACACAAAATACTTACAAACTGTTCCAGGACAACTTGAAGTCAAAAAGCACATGACTCAAACTGACAGGGAAAAGGTAAAACAAGAGGAAAATGCCTTCAACTGATTGCCAGCACTCGTTCGTTAAAAGCCTCCACTCTTTTGACTCAGAAAGGGGAGGCAGCTTTTTCTGGCCGTGACCTCTGGAGCTTCCCTTCGCTAAGTGCTACTCTACAAGAAGATGCCTTGAGCATTGAAAGTTCACGGTTGCCATGGTTACTGTAGTGACTTCCAAGTGGTGAACGTGAACTGTAACAGACCAATGAGACTCTCTGTGGAGCTGCAATGCATTTCACACAATTCATCCAAGCTTCAACAATGAACAATTTTGCACCAATAATGTATAAAAAATATACAGAACGATAAAAAAAACAAAAAAAACGTGTGTGTAAATTTAGTCAAAAATTCCTACTTTGTATATACCTGTAAAAAAAAAAAAAACATTTCCATAACATCTGGGAAATGACCAAAAGCACAAGGTGAGAAACAATTACTGTCCTCAAAGGCAGTGAATCTGTTCTCCTGTCTAAATGCACATCTTACAACACCTAAATCAACTTAACACCGGAGTTTAAAGGTCCGTTCATACTAATAACGATAACTGTAACCATAACTATATTAAATGGCCACACCAAGGGGTGATAATGGTTATTTATAAGCGTGCGCTGCAGTTCTGTAGTTTGCTGCTTTAAATGATCAAGCTCTTTAAAATTGGATTGATAATCTGGAAAAAAAAATTCTGAAAGTGATCCCAAACCATTATCGTGTTATATATCTGTGGTGTGGACTTCCCTATTCTTATAGAATTAGATGATTAAAGCTTTATAGTTATAGTCATGGTTATAGTTATCGTCCCTGGTGTGACGAGCTCTTAACCCATTTGACAACATTTGAAATAATTGTTTAGCATGCCACAAAATGGGTTTCTGCAGGTGACTAGAACTGGAATTAAACAGGTGGCATCTCAAAGGTCAAATCCAGAGTGGTCTAAAGCTACATACCCTTTATTTCCCGCTAACAGATCATAACTTCTTTGCAATAACCAAAATATCCCGAATTTTTGATAATCACAGTCTTTCAACAAAGCATTTCTGCTTTACATTCATCATCTGTCAGCCTTCCTGGCTAATTAGCATTTATTTATAGAAATAAATACAACTGGATAATTTAATGAGTACACAAAAGATGTCATCAGAATCTCACTGCCTCATTGTGTCTTTAGTGTGTCATCTGTGTAAGTGAGGCACCCATTTCCTCCACGATCTGTGAGGTCACTTCCTGTTCTTCTATCATCATCATTCCTTGGTCATTGATTTGTGATGACGTAATAGTCCTATCGTTTTCAACCTCTCGGTCTTTGCAAGTCTTGTCGCTCTTCTCCATTGCGGTGTCTGCTTGGGTGTGTTTCTCAGCAGTGGCGCCCTCTTCTGTCACCTCTAAAACACTGCAGAGCTCCATCTCGTGGATCTCCTCATCGAAGGGGGCCGCAGAGGGGACCGAAGGAGAGGACCTACAGCCCATACATGCCTGAGAGACACATTGCATATAAATAAAACAGTCACGACTGAGTGTTTAGTGGTGTATTGTGGGAGTTATTGTCTGAGAGACTTAGGCTTACAGAAATGTTGATAGCACGAGGCAGGCGTCCAGTGCGGATCCAAGGGTGAACCTGGCTCAACTCGCTCTTCTGCTCCTCAGTGAAGCGAGGCTGCCGTTTCTGCATGGCTCTCAGAGCAGCACGGTCCTCTTTCAACACAGCATCTCTGTCTCTGTTACAAAACACATTTATTTGGTTAGTTAACTATTACCATTACAACTTTCATCAGGCTTTTACAGTGGGTTTGTATTAAGTTTATGGGATGTTAGCATGGTAATGCGTTTCTTTTTTCTATGCATGTGATGCGTGACATTTTACATCATAACGAGATGTATTAAACCAGTGGTTCCCAATCCTGGTCCTGGAGGCACCCCAACATTGCACGTTTTGCATGTCTCCTTAATCAAACACACCTGATTCAGGTCATCAGCTGATTAGTAGAGACTCCAAGATCTGAAATTGGTGTGTCAGAGAAAGGAGACGTGCAAAATGTGGAGTGTTGGGATGCCTCCAGAACCAGGGTTGGGAACCACTGTATTAAAGTATATGTTTGTGTCAGTAATGGTGTTGTATAGGGATGGGAATCAAATTCTGAATATGATTTGACTTAATGATTCTAGTTCCTTAACGATTTTACGGAAGAGTAAATGAAGAATTTGCTAGGCAAAACAAAAATGTTCTATTGACAATATTTTAAATGGAACACTATTTTTATGTTTTGTTTTATTGTTGATTTGACTCTTGATTAAAAAAAAAAAAACTACAAAAAAATGTAACTGATTTGTTTTAAATGTAACTGTCACTTGATTCCCAACTCTGGTGATGTAGTGAAATCTGTACAGTGTTGATATTAACCGGATGGGCAGCTGGTAGGTCATCATAGTCTTTTCATCTGTGTTGGCCATTAGAAGCCAGATGGGGTCTTGTAGGACACATTTGATGAACTGTGCTTCTCCATCACCCCCTGCTGTCTGCTTGCGGGAGTGGCTGTTCTCTGATGAGTCCACACTGCCAAAGTACTTGCTTGTATGGCTGCTCTGACTGCTTCCTGTTAAGTAAATGAAAAAAGAGAGAAATTAAGTCATTTACTTGAAGTAACGCTTCTTAAGTAACAACTGCTGAATGGCATTCGGTTCGTTCATTCCAAGTAACACTCTAATCCATACTAGGGCTGCAAAACGATTAATCACGATTAATCGCATTCAAAGTAAAAGTTTACATACTATATGTGTGTGTACTGTGTATATTTATTTATTATGTATATATAAATACACACACATATGTATATATTAAAAAAAATTTGTATGTATGTGTATATATATATATATATATATATATATATATATATATATATTTACAAATGCATAAATAATGTTTTGATATATTAAACATAAAACATTGAACACTGATATTTGAAATAATTAAAACATTTAAAATATCTTTTAATTGTGAAATTAAAACCGCCAGTAGGTGGCAGTAAGTCACTGTTAATAAGTGAGTCATTGCGACTGAACCGAATCATTTAAACAGTTGCCCCCATGTCTTGAATTTGTGATAATTCTGAATGTATTTTAATAGATTGAATCTTGCAGTGATCAGGCAGAGCGCACTCTAAATGCGCAATATTAGGAAAACGTTATTTAAGACATTTTAAGACTTTTTAAGGACCCGCGGACATCCTGATATATCCATAATAAATATACACAGTACACACACATATAGTATGTAAACAAACTTTTATTTTGAATGCGATTAATCGCGATTAATCGTTTTGCAGCCCTAATCCATACTGCCTAAAATGTATCCATTTATAACTTTATTTATACATTTATTGAATAAATGTATTGCCACTTACTAGTTCCACTTCCTGAAGAGCTGCAGCCATTGGACCCTGATCCCGACCCAGAGGAGCCTGTGCCTGATGAGCCAGAGCCTGAGGCGGCTGAGCCAGTGCCCGAGCGAGAGTCCTCCTGTAACAGCAGGTCTAGCAGATCACTGGAGGTGGACATGGCGTCTTGATTGGACTCATTTGTTTCACCCTGCAAAGGGCATTAAAACCACAGACCATTACTAAACAACATGATTAAATAAATTGCAACAGGATATTCACAGCTGATTATTGAGAATGTTCTCTGATGAATGCTACGTGTTCTGATTTAGAATTCTTTTCATGAATGGTAAAACTGCTCTCTTATTGGATGAATCTCACAAAGGTTTTTCAAAACCACATCCGAGTCATATTTCAATGCCCAAATTAAAACATAAAAACATGAGAAACTATATAGAATATTGGGGGAGATTTGATATCAAATGTTTACTAAATCTCAATAATCCCAAAACGTCTTAATTTTCTTTATATAAAATAATATTTTTAATATTATTAGCATTTATTGCATGCAATGGTGACAGGTGGCTAGTATTATGTTATAGATATTCAATTAAACACCTTTTTTTACTGATTTTTGAATTTCCTATTTTAACATGTTATGCTAATACGCTACTTAGTTGCTACTAAATATCGCTGTGGTATCAAATTTAAAATAAATATTATCGATTGTTGTGAAATTTAGCTGGTACTGATATCGAATACTGAAACATAACATAATTTTAAATAATCAGTAAGCAAATTAATCCAACAGTCCATTTTCTTACGTTTTCATTCTCTTTTGAGTCCACCACTGATCCTCTCTGATTGGAGGAGGCCTGTCCTCCTGCTCCACCTCCTTGTCCCACCATAGGAGATGTGGTCTGTTGCCCTGATGCCACCTCAAACCGGTTGGCTGGAGACTCCTCCAGCTGCAGCAGATTCAAGGGTGAGGAGCATCTGGACTGAAAGAGCGGAGACTCTGCTCCTTCTTTCTCAGGGGCCTCTCTTTGGCTGTAAGACTGAGAGGTGCTGGAGCGAGAGTGGGCACGTGGGACAGGGGTCGGGACCTGACAGGGCGCAGGGGAGGCTGTGTTGACAGCAGGGAAAGGGAAAGCTGGGTTTGGGCTGTAGAAAGGCTGAGGCATGCCCATGTTGGGCTGTGGGAACATGTAGTTGGGTAATACCAACGCCATCATCGGGTGGACCATGGGAGGTACCATCTGTGAGTTCTGAAGGGGAAAGCGTAGCCCCGTTTGTATGCTGGGATCTGAGATGGAATGGGAAAGAGGGGGATAGACGGTATATAAAGGAAGGATGCCAGGTGGGTACGGGACAGAGGGAACACTAGCTTGTGACCCTGAGGTGGGCCAGGAGGAGGAGCTGTCTGCAGGACTGATGGGCATGGAGGAATTAGAGTGCCTGTCCAGAGCGGGAACCCCTCTTAGGGGGCCAGCTGGGCTACGAGACACAGTCTGCTCTGAAGCTTCCTGGTGCTTCAGTCTTTTGCCTCCTCGACCACGTCTACGCCCACTACTACCTGCTGCTGGGTAATCACGAGAGCAGCGCACACCTAAAATCAAGAAAAAGAGATACATTACTGGTCAAAGGTTTGGAATAAATATGATTTTCTGTTTTTAAAAGATGTCTTTCAAGCTCACCAAGGCTTCATTTGAGCAAAAATACAGTAAAAACAGGAATATTGTAAAACGTCATTACAATTTCAAATAACTGCTTTCCATTTGAATGTTTCAATATGTAATTTGTTCCTGTGTTTGCAAAGCTGAAGTTTTAGCAGCCATTACTCCAGTCTCCAGTGTCACATGATTAATCAGAAATCATTCCAATATACTGACTTGGTGCTTAATTATTATGTGTTCTCAATTATTAATAATGGCTATTATTATCAATGTTGAAAACAGTTTTTGCTGCTTAACATTTGTGGAAATTGTGATACTTTTTTTCTGGATTCGTTGAAGAATACAAAGTTCAATAAACAGCATTTATTTGAAACAGAAATATTTTTAACATGTCTCTACTGTCACTTTTGATCAATTTAATGCTTCCTTGCTGAATAAAAAGTAATCTTTTTTTTTTTTTTTTTTTTAAATCTTTCTTACCCAAAACTGTATTTTTCATCAAACAAACAAACACAGCCTTGGTGTACTTAAGATACTTCTAGCATAAGATACTTCTTGGTGGAGCATAAGATACTTCTTTCCAAACTTTTGAATGGTAGTATACATGTCATGAAGAATAATTTTGTGTAACACTGCATGTGTTGTGTTTGTTGTTGCATGAGCACATCCTTACCTCTTGCTAAAGATACAGTTGCTCGTCGATGCACAGTTGAGGTTGAGTCAAACACTCTGAGTTTGCTCAAGTCTTTGAAGCGACACATGAAGTTCTGCTCCGCTTGTTGTGTGTGAGCCGACAGAACCTCTTTTGTGAGACCCAACCTTTCTCCTCCTCCGGATCCTCCAGCTACCCCTGTTCCTCCTGCACCTCCTCTTCTCCATGCATCCCTATCAGGAGCAGGGCTAGGGGGCAGAGAGGGCATCGTTGTGGGAGGAATTTGGGGTTGAGTGGCAGGATTAGCAGCATTCGGAGTAGGCGGGGCTTCCTCCATTACGATATCTGTGGGAGCGAGGTAAAACAAGAAGAAGGGATGAGACAAAAAAAAACTAGTGCCCCAAAAACTGGCCACAAGAACAAAAAAAAAAAAAGACACTTGATTGCTATGCTTGCTTTGTGGTATTATGCGTCTTTGGTGCCCTCTCTAATTCCTCTGAGATACACATACACTTGCCCACCTGACTCAGGAGGTTTCTTGTCCCCCACATGGACGATGGTGCTGCTGAAACTGCATTGAGAGGTGACCGAGGCTACACTTTCAGCTTTACTGTGCATGGCCATTGGGGGTAACAATGTACTCTCCTCTACCAGAGACACAGGCGGAGCTGCAGGTTAGAGTATCTGTTAATACTAGTGTTGTAGTCAAGACCACCTAAACAGAGACCAAGTCGAGACCAAGACCAGAGTGTGATGAGACCAAGACAAGACCAAGACTTTGAGGGGTTGAGGCCAAGACATGACCAAGATTTTGAGAGGTTGAGACCAAGACAAGACCAAGACCAAAACAGGGTGAGACCGAGTCAAGATCAAGACCAAACCAGCACTCCTGAAATTCATCTGAAAGACCCACATTTACTGAACAGTCTTTTCAGGATTAACTTTAACCCTGGGTAAAGTATAATCAGTGTAAAACGTGAAGCAAGATAACCCAGGATTCCTTTTACCCAGGGTTTAGAATGACCCAGGGTTAACTATTTCAAGTGTGAAAAGCCCTTATAGAGCTGTTACCAATAAAATAATATCACTAACAGAATTCATCTTTGCTCTGCAGAGGTGGCACAGAAGCTGCATCTGAATTAGTACAATTACAACTTCAGAAATATTGTTGAGATTTATCTTTTTAAAATATTATTTTGAATATAGAAATATAATGGGAAAATAAAATGAATATGAAAATTAAAACTAAAACCGCCAGTGGGTTAGGTGGCGGCAAATCACCTGAGTGTGTTAGAGTCATTTATTCAGCCGATTCATTCAAAGCAACTGATTAATTCAGTAACAAATCACCAACTGTGTGTTGCTCAGAAACTCACTACAGTTCTGCTATGGGATTTGTTTTGAACTCTTTTCGTTGCTGTTTTTCATTTTTTGGTCATTTGTATTAATTTTGGTGAAATTTTTGGCACAGTTCCCCATTAAATTCTGACCGGGCACAGCAGTATCAAAAGAAATTAACAGTATTAAAAGAAATCACATTAAGGTTGTTAACAAATAAATAGGACAATGCACCAGCAATTTAGTAATATCTCTGCAATTGTGGTCTTGACTGGTCTTGAAATAAAATCCAGAGAGCCCTTTTAGTCTGAGACCAAGACAAGACCAAGTACAAATGCAGTTGAGACCGTGACAAGACCAATACCTTCAAAAAATGGTCTTAAAGGGATAGTTCACCCAAAAATGAAAATTCTGTCATTAATTACTCACCCTCATGTCGTTCCAAACCCGTAAGACCTTTGTTCATCTTTGGAACACAAATTACGATATTTTTGATGAAATCGGAGAGCTCTCTGACCCTGCATTGGCAGCAATGCAACTGAAATGTTCCCAGGCCCAGAAACATAGTAAGGACATCGATAAAATAGTCCATGTGACATCAGTGGTTCAACCGTAATTTTACGAAGCTACAAGAATACTTTGTGCACAAACAAAACAAAAATAACGACTTTATTCAACAATTATTTTCCTCCAAATCACGTATTCCACCATTATGGAGAGTACCATGACGCATGCATTTTGCTTTCCTCTGCACGTAAAAAAGGCGTTTTCTACGTCAGCAGCACCACACGCATACCTTGTTTACATGCAGAGGTACTCTTGATAATGGCGGAAGACGTGATTTGGAGATGAAATGTTGAATAAAGTTGTTATATTTGTTTTCTTTGTGCACAAA
Organism: Sinocyclocheilus rhinocerous; assembly: GCF_001515625.1. Lineage (NCBI taxonomy): Eukaryota > Metazoa > Chordata > Actinopteri > Cypriniformes > Cyprinidae > Sinocyclocheilus > Sinocyclocheilus rhinocerous. Next base: position 388,319 of record NW_015638954.1, on the reverse strand, counting down.
TAAGTATTCTCGCAGCTTCATAAAATTACGGTTGAACCACTGATGTCACATGGATTGTTTCACCGATGACTTTACTACGTTTCTGGGTGTGGGAACATTTCAGTTAAGTTGTCGTCTATGCAGGGTCAGAAAGCTCTCGGATTTAATAAAAATATCTTAATTTGTCTTCTGAATGGAGGTTGAACTGAAGATGGACGGAGGTCTTACAGGTTTGGAACAACATGAGGGTTAGTTTCATTTTTGGGTGAACTATCCCTTTAAGACCGGTTTTGAGTACTACAACACGTTAATGCACAGCATATCTTTAGTACTGTAGTCTATATACACTATATACCAACTGTATATAAACTCTGTATAAACTGACATTTGATCCTTGGTGAATAAAAGTATTCATTTATTTTTACTTAAAAAAAATAAAAAATTACTGACCACAAACGTTTGAACGGTACATTTCAAAATGCCAGTGGCCAAATTTGGTGGTATTCTAATGTAAACACTACCATTTGCATAATCATTTTTGGTGTAGAATACATTAACTATATATAATTTTTTCATTTATTTATTTTTTTGTATTTAATCAGTATTAGCAAATAAATTTGTTTGGCTTATGGTAGAATTATGAATCCTGTCAAGCCATTCAGAAGGTCTAACTCACAAACATTATTTTGCAATGCTTTCTCTTCAGTAAAATCACTCAGGCCTACTGGCCAAATGTCACATTACATAACCAATATTCATGAGTCAAACCTTCACCATACTGTAGTAGTGCTCCTTAGTTTGTGATGTGCTGGTGTTTAGGAGGTATTCCGTGCTTCAACAAAAACATGGCATGCCATGCACTAATTAGAGCGAATATACATGCCATTGTAACCTTGTAATATTTATGAAGACCTTTAAGTAAATAGAGTGTGCTCAAAACTGGCACTTCAGTTTTCTGCTGTATCAAAATTGGTATCATTAAATAAAATTTGAATGGTAGTTGCATTGTAATAGACTGTAGACCTGTAACTGCATTTAATTAGTACTGTGCTGCATTAGTTTATCATTGGACCATCACCTTTAGCATTGCCTGGAGCGTCCTGCTGTTTGTCATCATCAGAGGTGGAGGAGGCAGTGCAGGAGGAAGAGCCACACTTCCTCTTCACCGTATTTGGGATGTTACAGCTCTCCAGATACCTGATGAACCAAATAAAACCATGAGGCCACGGCCTGGCATCGGATTGCCATCAAAGTACTAGAGATGCTCACTATACAATACAATGATTAATCTGAAATTCACAACACATAATCAGTGATAGACATCACTATAATGATCTGAGACACAAACCTTACGATGCTATCCACGCAATTGATTTGCTGATAAGAGTAGGTGGTGGGCGGCTCCTTCTGCACGATCATGGAGGGTGCGGAGATCTTCGAGGGTGGAGCAGCACTAGGACCGGGACTGCCGCCCAGCTTTGCTGCTTCAACTGTTTGCACAGCACCTATTTATCAGACAGAGAACATCTTGAGACTAACAACCTTGACAAATTTTAACAGAGCAACTGAAGGGTGTGTCTTTACAGTTACTATGAATATACAGTGAGTGGTTGTGTACCTGCGGTGGAATGTTTCTTAGGAGGAGGTCGGTTGCGGGATTCAATGAAGACTTGTTGTCCGCTGGCCTTCACCATGTGAACATCTTTGCAGATTTGCTGGAAAGTCATCTATTTGAAAACAGTTCATTTAATTTAAGTGTTTACTATCCATGTCTGGCCTGCCTTTTATGTCTATGAACAGTACTAACAAGCACCGCAATACTTTATAGAGTTCAAGGTCAAGAGAAAGTTTGTTTTCGGTCACATATGGACTGAACCTGCTAAAATGAGGGGCTTACATTATGAACTGGGGTTTAAGTGCAGTGTCTTTAAACACTCACAGGTTTGTGGAGCTGCGAGGGGTCCTCCAGACCTGGTCCACTGCTGTCTGATGAGGAGGCGGCACTGGGCTGGTGCTCGTGGGATCCATTGCTGGCCAGGCTGCCGTAACCATGAGAGCTGCCGCTGTGGATGGGCTGCACCAGGAGCCTGTGGATATGCTCACTGAGCTGAGCGATGTCTGGGGACAGGGTCCGCTCCTCCAGACCCCTCGGCAGGGTAAAGACATCCTCATTCAGTGGAGAGCTGGAAGGAAAGAATCAAGAGGTAATTGCGTGTATGTACAGAGTACAATAAGTAGAATATTTGTGTTTGTTAGTGGTGGGGATTTTGAATTATTCTAGGGAATAATTTTACCAAAAGGCTTCAGTTCAGTTTCATTCGCTCACTCCGAGTCACTGATTCGGAGACTTTTTCTGTGGTACATCCATACACCAGTACATTAGGTGGCAAATAGTGAGTGTCTTTTGAGTGCTATAAACAAGTCATTAGATCATTCACTCAAAGGATTTGTTCAAAAACCTTTCACTCAAATCGATTCAGAATTTGAATGCTATATTGTGTGTTATATTATTGACTATACCAAGACCAAACCAATGCATTTTCAAAAGGCACTCACAATTACCATCATTTTAATTGTACATGGTCATTAGTCCCTGCTTCCCCTTTTTCATGAACTGAATGACTGTACGAGGCAGTAATAATGTGTGTGCATGTATACAGTTTGTGTGTAGAAGCACTCTGAGTCACCGCATGTTGGAAGAAAAATAATGGTATTGAGCTCATGAAAAATCTGTCTGTGTCCACATGACAGAGCATGTGCTTATGAGTTTGATTGAGTGCGGACACATTACATACTGGTGTATAGGTGGTATGTGATGGAGGAATTACGTGTGTATGCCTGTGTGTTTATGCTGTGCACATGTCTAGAAATGTGAAATTGCAGAAAATCGAGGTGTGCACTGAAGATGGAGCTAGTTGTGCATATTCCTTTTTGCTACACCTGTAAATTACAATGGAACCAACTAAGATGTTTTTAAAATATATAAAAAAGTAAACAGTTTATTGAAAAAATTTGATGGTGAAAATGTAATGTTTCACAGTATTAGTTTTTACTTGTATTTTTGAGCAAATAAATGCAGCCTTGGTGAGCGTAAGAGACTTAACATTTACTACTTCAAAAATATTTTTAAAATCTTACAATCCCAAACCTTTGAATGGTAGTGTACCAATACAAGATCTGTCTCTTATGAGTCTGATTTGAATAATGTCGCGTAAAAAAAGAAAGAAAGAAAAAAGAAAAAAAAAAGAAGTGATGCTTTCTGAGAGTTAATTTTGGACCTTGTGTGTACTCGGGTTCTTACGTTCTGACTTTGTGCAGGCCAACAATGAAGGCCACTTTCCTGCTCCAGGGGTTAATGAAGGAGGACCAAGAGGTGTCGATGGTCAGATACTCTCCATTCTGTGCGCACATCCGCAAGGGAGCGTGATCAAACGGCTGCCCTGCAAACTGAAGAACTGAAAGACAAAGGAAAAGTGAAAATTTAAATGAAAGAAAGGAAACAGACAGAGGTTAGAGAGAGGAAGGGAGAGTGACTCACTCTTCTTATGGATGGCCACCATAATGGGTCTGTCATCTGGATGGATGTACAGCAGGACTGGGGTTCCCACAAGGTCCTGAGGCAGGTACCCCAACAGAGGAACTGCCCGCTCATCCACCTCCTGAAAGAGACAGCTGGGGGTGTGACTGGTGGTGAATATCCTCTTATCCGTAGGAATGCGAGGGGCTGAAAGCAGGATGGAGAGAAAGAGAACAAAACCCAAACCCGAGTTAAAAAAGGCATTTGTATTTTTTCCATTTGGTTCTAAACATTGTGAAAAAAACAATATACTTGTTAAACAAGAAATGTACCCTCATATCCCGAGTGCACTCTCTCTGCGATGAGCAAACAGCAGGGTTGAGGGTAAGCCGCATCAGAGTCTTGGAGCGTGAGCAGATAGGGGGTCAGTCTGAACGGGTAGTACTTCACATTGACACTGGTTGAGATGTCTCCACTGATGCGACAAAACATGGACTTCTCTTGGGTGCAGTCCACCGGTGGAGAGACTAGTGAAAAGAGAGATCACAATCACAAATCAGGCGAAGTCTTGAGACGAAGTCACAAATGAGGAAACGATAGATAGTGTTCAGAATGGTTGACAACTTGACAAAACTGAAAATTTGATCATCTATTACTTACTCTTGTGTCATTCCGCACCTATTATATTTTTGTTCATCTTTGAAACACAAATGAAGAGATTTTTAATAAAATCTGAGAGAATTCTGTCCCTTCACTAAAAGTCCACTGCACCAAAACTTTGACGCTTATGGTAAATGGAAGCTCAACCTCACTGGTTCCTTCGAGTCAAGCAAGCACAGTTGAGTTGCCATTAACCATATTTGATGTGCTCCATGTATGTGCGTTAAATCAAATCTTTGCTAAATTAGATCGGTTTATCATATAAAGCAATTGTGTCTCTTCAGAAGACTTGGATTAAACCGCTCGATTCATATGTATTTCTATTGTGATCTCTTCATTAACTTTTTGAAGCGTCAAAGTTTTGGTGGAACTGACCTTCAGTGGAGTGACGGTTCTCTCAGGTTTCATTAAAAATATCCTCATGTATTTCAAGGATGAACGAAAGTCTTGGTTTGGGTATGGAATGACATAAGGTAGAGTAAATGTTCACAGAATTGTCATTTTTGGGTGAGCTATCGCTTTCAGATCAAAACTATTTTTGATCTTTCTGGTTGTCAAATGTTAGTGTAACATGCCATAACACAACCAAAACACACCATGTACAAACATACCAGAGCCGATGCAGGAGGCCCAAGGAGGTAGTTTGCTGGGTGCAGTGTTGCTGTAGAAGGTGCTCACATCCTGGGGGGCCAAAAGCTCAGAAAACAAAACTCCATGCAGCTTCTCTGGCTTACTGTGCAGAAGAGATGAACCTTGTGGGGATATGTACACAACCTTCCCTGACAGGAACGAAACCGCCATTGAGAAAGTGTCCTGCACAAGAGAAAAAGAGACTCTTTTGTAACTTCTAACAAATACTGTGCACAGCATCTGCATGACTGAGAAAAGCTGTGTACCATTTTACAGAGAGAGAGAGAGAGAGAGAGTGGAGAAAATGAAAAGAAGAGAGGTGAAATTTGGGATGATTTTGCCATCTAGAGCATGTCTGACGCATCTGTAACCCACGTTTTATCTTTGTTTTTGCTGACAGAATAAAAAAAAAAAACAGTAAGCCAGTAACTTCATTGATGAGACTGAAACTACTTTTCATACAATAGTTTAATATTGTGTTACTACTAGAGAGAGAAATGGGTTTGTGTGCAAGTCAACGTACTGTATTTTTGAGCGTGTATTCAGAGGTGATATTGTCCAGTTCATCAACAGTGAAGGTGGAGAGATCCAGACTACAGCCATGACACTCCTCAACATTCCACTGGTGATAATACTCCTGATTGGCTGCAAGATTCAAAGAAAAAAAAATTGAACATCACTGGACCCACAAACTCCATTCCTGTTATAGGTGAAATGTATAATTCCTGTGCTTCTAGCGGCACCAAACAGAATTCCAAAAATAGTGATTATTTTCAAATGCTTCAATCTACAAATGGCTCGTAAAATTGAACTGGAGAAATAATTTTCACACTGGAAAAATTTTGCATACATCATTCCTTTAACTCAATTCAAGCTGTTGACTTTCCTGTCAAACATAGAACACAAAACCAACATATGAAACTCCCACTCACCTTTGACTTGTCTGACACAGCTAAGGGCGTATTTGAGGGCGTTAAGAGTGCTGGAGCGTCCCTTCATCTTTCTCTCCGGTGGCAGACGGATCTTCAGCTCATTCAAGGCTCTCATCAGCTCTTTCTGGGTCTGGACCCGAGCAGACTGATTACTGCTGCAGCCGCTGGTGGATGGCGGGTCTTGTTCAGAGCTGGCACTCAACAGGCTGTAAGCCAGAGAGCTGCTGGGTGGAGACGGGCTGTGAGAGTTTGAGCTGAGGGAGAAGGGATCAAAAACAAGAGTTATTATTACTTATTATTATAATGTTAAGAAACATTTCAGAATTAGCTTTTTAAAGGGGTCATATGACGTGATTTCATGTTTTCCTTTGGACTGTTACAAGCTGTTCGTGCATATATAAAATACGTAAAGTCGCAAAGATTAAAGTCTCAAACCCAAAGAGATATTCTTTCTAAAAGTTAAGACTCATCCACGTCTTCCTAAAACGCCTCATTCGAACACGCCCCCACAAATCTACATCACTGTGTGGGAAGGTTTGCATACCAACGCCCAAATGTTTACGCAGAGAAAGAAGGTGTAACTTTCATTCTCGCTGTAGTATTGTTGCCGCCGCCACCATGTCGCTGACGCTGTGTGTTTTCAAATATGGAAAGGGCCGAGGTATTGAGCCAATCACAATGCACTGGATAGCTGGCCAATCAGAGCACACCGCGCTTTTCAGAATAATGAGCTTTGTAAAAATCGAAACGTTTCAGAAAGGCGGGGCAGAGAGGAGCAACAATAATGTACGGTATGTGGAAAATAACGTGTGCTCTGAGACAATGTTCACAGATCTGGTGTCCATTCTCTCTCTCTCACCTCTTGTTGCTCTCCGTAGTCTCCAGACACATGCCTGAGTCTTTTCCATTCTGACTGGAGGAACTCTGATAGCTTCTGTTCGACTGTCTGCTTCTGGATCCATTCCCTCTCTCACTTTCCCTCTCCCCAGAGTCATTTCCACTCGATAGTCCATCCGTATCATCAGAATTTGTCCCTCGGTTGTCACCTGTGGATCCTTTGGGATCAGATACCCCTCCTAGAGATGATCCTGTCCCGCTATTCACCGGATTTGATGAGGTAGAACTCTCACTCATGCCGCAGGATCTGTTTACAAGCCCTGCCTTTTTCTCGCCCCCTCCTGCTCCTCTATCTGTATCATTGCTGGGGGCGGAGTCTGAGTTGTCATCACTCATAATAATACTGTAAAAATAAGCAGTTACCGAGATGATAGGATTCACCTGACAATAGATTACACGGAGTTGAATAAGTTCACTATGTTGGACTGCCTGAACTACAGTGGGAAATCATTTTGGTGCAAATATTCTTCACAGATTTGTTCCGTAAACAAAAATCACTTCCAGGTGTCTCACCACCCTGTCCTTTGTCTCAACTCCTCTGGAACCTCAAATCAAGTAGTGCAAGTGTAAAGTATTTTGCTAACTGCAGAAATCGTTGTTCAGCTCAGAAAAACAGACACAACTGGTTGTTACGAAACAGACTTGGCTGCTGCCACAGAGGCAGATGGAGTGGGACAGTGTGAAAAGAAGTGTAAAAAACAGCCACTGGGAAATTAGGCTTCTTGTCGGGGTCTGGCCATTCGGTCTCCTTCTCTTTGGCCTCTGTGGGACTCTATCTCTTCACGGAGGACAGCTGCCAGGGAAAAAGCAAAAGAAAAGGTAAGTATCAGTCTGAAACATACACGTGTACAAGAAGTCGGTTAGTCATCTTGTCAACTCTCTTTAACAGGAAATGCTACTCAAAGATGTTTTTCAGCAGGGTAAATTGTAAGTTATCAGAAATTTTGCACTGACTGCACGTGACAGCTCGGATATTGGCCACTACAGAGGCTTTTTCTAGTCTCCTTGGTAACCAAGAATACTATGTAGAACCACAAATCCACACTCTACCTTCTCCACCTTCAACCACACAAGCTTGTTTTTGTCTTTTGCATTTGCCAACTACAGGGAGCAGTACAAGGATCTATGAGAGACACAACGACATCAGTGTTTACCTCAAGATTAGGGTGACCAAGTTGGTTTCTAGTAGGTGTTCCAACTCAGGTATTCAATAGCATAAAGCTCTGGGTCTCTTGTCATCAGAAATGAACAACTTTCATCTTAAAAAGGATGAACCTTTCAAAAATTTAGGGTAAGAATCTTTAATAAATGCTATTCATTAAAGAATCCTGAAAAAAACTATACCATGGTTTGACAAATAATAATAATAATAATAAAAAAGAATATTAAGCAGCACAACTGTTTTCAACATTGATAATAATAAGAAATGTTTCTTGTGCACCAAATCAGCACATCAGAATGATTTCTGAAGGATCATGTGACACTGAAGACTGGAGTAATGGCTGCTGAAAATTAAATGCAATACATTTCACAATATTACTGTTTTACTTTTGATCTAATAAATGCAGACTTGGTGAGCATAAGAGACTTCTTTCAAAAAAATCTTATTAACACCAAACTTTTGAATGGCAGAATTACACACTTCCACATTCACATATATTCTCTGCCTTTATCCCTCAAGAACACTTAATCTCATAAGACAAATATACACACTCACTGTCGTCTGTGTTCGGTCAGACTTTTTTGTACTTCCTTTCTGGGATTGTTACTGTCATCCTAATGATCTGATACCATTTGTGGAGCTACCGAGTTTAGACCTACACACAACTGTGAATGAGCATTTACTGCAAATAGCGCCTCTAAGCAAGCAAGAGAAGTGATACTAAAAATTGAGCATGTAGGTAGAAACTAATTCTAAGCCAATCAGTTATTCTAAAGCATATTATCTGTGTGACAAAGTATAAATAGACAGGGAAAAGTGGCTGCTGGTACTGAAAGTAGTAATGTATGTAAATGCAAACCCCGTTTTTTCCCCAACACAGTAAACCGCATTGACCCATTTGATTTAATTTGGCTCACCTCAAATAAATCAAAACCCTGTTTATTAATACCTTTCATATTTGTAGATGTGAAAATTTCTAATCCGTTGCTTCCAGAGGGAAATCATACATCAGAACACTTTGTTAGACTTTACAGACATACTGTTTGTTAAAAGACTTCTTTGATGCGTAAGAAAGTGTTATTGAACTATTTATAATTCACTTAAATGGCTGGTTTTCCAGACATAGATTGTATTCCGAGTCTGCACAGCTTTGATTAGCATGAACCTTTTAGCTCCCAACTAGTTTAAACGTCCAACAAGACATTACTAACAGCACAAGGGTAAAGGTGTCTTAAGGCATTTGCCTTGCAATTAACAATCCGAGACATTACCAAAAATTCAAATCACCAGGCGGCTGATGCAGTAAATTTGTGCAGTAAATGTACAAGTGAAAATCAGTGTATATTAAATGGTAGAGAAAGTGTTTTTTTTAATTAAAAATATAATTAGTAATATATTGTGCATATGCTCAGGATGACAGCTGTTGGCACACAGGGATTCAGGTTCGAGCCTGGTCATGTCTTTATCCCACTCACTCACCCTACGTTTCTTTTCGTTTTTTTTAAATAAATAAATAGGCCTACCAAAAAGCTCAAAAATAAAAAAAAGATATAATAATAATAAACTATATTAAAAACAAATTACCCTCCCTTGGTATATTAATTTAAAATGATTAAAATGTTAATAATCTGCTGTCGTGAGCCTTATCTCATATTGGTACCATGGCAATAATCTCCTATTAAAAAGCTGTCTATTTGAGAAACATAACTTGATTAAAAACATCTAAAAAAAAAAAGAAAGAAAAGGGGTGAAAAGTAAACAAATGATTTAAAAAGTAATATGCCCAATCTCCAAACACGATGCGTCATAAGTTTCATTTCCCACATGAACAAACTTGCATTCCCGCTGGGTTCGACTGACGGCAATGTGGACGTGCACGGATGAAGGTTTGGAGAGAAGACTGATAAACTGGTTACATTTTAATCAGACACTCTCAAACAGTTCACCCTCTATTCCTGAAGTAGTTTCTACTGAGCGACACCGTTTCTGTCTCCATAGCATTGAGACTGCGCGCGCTGCCTAATAAGCACACGTGTCTGCTGATTCCCTCAAAACGCTTGTTTCAATCCTCATGGAATCGATGCAAATCAGTTGAATAAATGTTTTAATGACTTTTAGACAGTCCCTTATCGCCACCTACTGGCATAACGATGTAACCTGCACAGAGTTACAAATGCCCACCACTAATACACAGACTGACAGTCTTTAAAAACACTGCCAGAGTTTTAAGCCATGAACCTCTATGCATAGACACTGACCCGAATAACGGAACATGGCCAAACGAATACGTTTCTTGCAAACATACAATTCTTTTATTATTATTTGAAAATAGTTATAGTAATACATTCTAGTTCTTTTACTAATTTTCACTCTTTGCTTTCCTTAAATCCCTTTAATTCTCCATTTCCTTTAAATAGATCTAATTGAAACGACCGTTTAATAAGAATGAAAACACAGCTTCAAGTTAATAAAAGAGAACAAAACATTTACTGTTTGAGTTCAAATACATACACTAAAAGAAGACCGTGAAATCAACATCTGAACATGTTTTTGTCTGTTACAGTAGTACTGTATATACAGACTTTATTTACTTGACCTGTAATTATTATCATTATTATTATTTTTTGATAAGAAAAAGTTTATTGTAAGTATTATAAGTTGAATATGCTGTAGCACAGAGAGCCCCTATCATTGATGTAATTTTACAGTAATGCATGTACTAAATGCAAAAATGTTTGAAAGAGTTCACGCAGCGGGCAGTTCTGTAAAAGTGCACGACCCAAGTAATCCAAAGCCTGGGTGCTATTTATCTAGAAACAAGGTCATAAGCATATGGTTTCATATTGGGTTCCAGGTGCTTTGACAGACTACTTGTGCTTGGTAATGTGGAGGTTTTTTCTCTACTGCATTTTACTGACAGACTCAATCTACACTCAGTATTTGCACTTTTTGGGTAAATTAAACTACTAACAACATAGTTGTCCCTGCACATTAAACTGGAATGGGGAAAATAATTATACATCACCTTTAATTTACAGTTAAACAGGAAGAAAATAACCATCAAGTAACTGGGACTAAATTACTCGAATGTGAATCTAACCTTATCTCACGTTTGCTTTGATATGCAAAGAATGTCATTATAGACTTGAGATATACCACACATTTTTACCAAACTGTCACCTAGTCTCACATAACCAAACTTTCAGCTAACAACATACAGTCTGATCCACTCTGCAGCATATTTTGGCCAAGAGCTGCACACTTAGACAGGAATAGACCGCCTGGTGAACATGTACAGCATGAATAGTCGGTCTTGTTTTTACATGTCATTTAGGGGCAGGTTTATCTAAAATTGTTCTACAGTAGTTGACTTGAATAAAAAACGAATTTAATGGCACAGAAGTCCTAGTCCATGAACAGCTGCACAGAAAACACTGAAATGAACAGGAGAGCAGAGGCGTCGTGCCCATTCATTCTTGAGCCAAGTGGATTTTGAATGCAGCTTTCAAAAGGCAAAAAAATAGCCAAATAATATTTGTTATATTTCATACAATCACACCGGTGTGATTAGAACGTTCAGTGCAGCACAGCATCAGCTGCTAAAGTTTCACTTTGGCTGGCGCTGAGCCAGAGACCGACACGTTTTTAAAGCGCTTTTACAGCATTATAACCAATCACACACGATTCTGTTGAGCTTATGAATGCAATCAGAGTCATCGCTGAAATGCCGGTGAAACTCGCTCCCTTTAGGTGGCTCTTATGGGGGGGATTTGGGGGATTTTTTTAAACATATTTTTAAACTACAATCATCCAACCTAAATATTTCGTCACCCAGTGTATTTGTGTTTTACAATTTATAATGTTGTTGATTCATATTTATATTGTGATGAAGATGGACCTACTTAAAAAAACCTCCAAACTCTGAATTGAATTTATTTTAACTAAAAAAGACAAGTAAACAGTCCGTAATAAAATAAGAATAGATTAATGACAAGCAATGGCACAAACAAATACAATAACAAGATACAACTAAAATTAACTGTGCTTTAAGTTTTTCAGGTAGGTTTAACAGTAATATTCAGGTACAGAAATACCACAGAAACAGAATAATCTATTTAACTTTAAAATAACACAGGTTAGTCTTCAATGTATAAATAAACATTAATGACAGACAGCAGCAGGTTTATTTAGGTTGCTGTCTCTTTAAGACCTCATGCACAGATCAAAATGTTACACATAAGTTTTGTTTCTCAACTGTTTACATTCATTCAGAAACTAAACACGCTATGTTGCTCACAGACGCACAACAGTTCTGCTGTGGCTTTAAAGGTAATATGTTCTCTGCAAAACTGAGCAAAAACATAATATTGTGTTTAAAATATAACACCATATCAACATCTTATTTAATGAACTGTTGTATAAAATCAAATTTAAACTCGTGATATTCGGGACAAAAGCAGCACTCATGCTGCACTCCCTGTGTGATATCGTATGATATAAATATAAGACAAAAACTCATACAGGGGCATTTTTTGCACCAATATCTTGAATTTTAGGGCATAACTGCATTTATGGAGTTGTTGCCCTGCATCATATTTGTTAACAGTCAACTGTATGAAATGTAAGATGATGTAGACCTACAGGTCTGGGGGCGGGGCCAGTGCGTTAACTGATCGCGTTATCTTTCATAACTAATTAATTAAGTTGACGCGTTAAACTGACAGCCCTAATATACACACAATTGATCTATTTTGGCAATTTCACATTCCCCTGCAGTTCCTACATGAACCCCTAGGAGTTTGTAACTAATAGCATCACGATTCCCCTGCTTTGTTAGTTTTAGGAGGTGGTGAATGCTTTACCACCTTACCCACAACAGTATTCTTTTTTGCAAATATGATGATGTATAGAGAGCGGGGCAAGTTGTCACCCGTATAAATCCATACAAAGAAAAATACCTTGTCCTGTAACTTAGGCTACTCTTACACCTCAATGACGTTGTGATGGTTTTAGCCGAAGTGGCATAATAAACTAAGAACATAACAGTGACAGAGATGACAGATCATGATGATACTTCAAACACCCTTATGTATAGATTAAATGACAACAGGACGTTTGCCTCACTTTTCACACGGTTTCCCTTCTATTTCTCATATAAATACCAATTTACTAATGTAACTGTCTTCTTTCTTTTAACATGAATTTTGGGGGAGTCTGATGAAGTACTCACAAAGTACACACTGTGTTTGCCCCATGTATGCATGCGTCAGTTTCATTTGACCTGTATGCACAAAGCTACGTCACCAAAAATGTGGATAATCTTAAAGCAAAGCATGGAAATTAAATAAGCCGTTTTAAAACATTAGCATGGTATGATGCAACGGTCAATGGCTAATCGATTAGCGCTTAAAATGCATCCAAATCAGCACCTTCTCTTGGACAAATGTAACGTTGTAAACATGTGAATAATAATTTAACTTAACGGCCGTCAGAAGTATAAGAGGTTCAATCTAGACTAATCTTAGTGCTGGCCTTACCTTGTAGATTTTACTGTTCCGTTTCTCTTGAACAAGACGACAAATGCGTCATACGTCGGAAGAGTATTGCAATGTATTCCTGATCTTATGAAGCCGACGGAATGTAATAGGTCCACTCCACTGACATTGCGCTGCTATAGTGTGCTAGAGATTTGTTTCCTCAAGACACCAGACACACACGAATACACGTGTTTTCCAATCTGTCCACAAATCTCTCGTATCGAGGAATTCTATTGGCTGTGCTCGTAGACAACCACGAATTCTATTGTGTAACCCCGCCCATTCACCGCGAAGTGTTCGCTGATTGGCCAATGCCAAGGGCGCTCGGCACATGTTTATCTGCTGTCACGTTGCAGCGCGCCTGTTGTTGTGATACACACAAGTGCGATCGTGTTGTGGGCAGTAAGACACATTCTTGTGTTGATGTAGATTCACATAAAAAAACAAGGATGACCCATTTTGACCCATGCAGCAGAATGAACTAGATCACATGCAGTTATATTCATGTGATTATTAACACCCTTATTATTAATAAAAATAACACGTACAGCAATGTGTGACTGCGTAGTTTTAATGAACCCTTTTAAACCGTTTTTCAGGTCCCTGGATTTCAGGGACCACGCGAAAACCTTGAAGAATGTCTGAATCGGTTCTTTGAAACGAGCTGTAAAATCTGTGGGACTTTCCAAAACTACTGTTTTTCATGTATTGCGCATCTCGAATGAAAAACCTGGTGGTGAATATGAGCCATGCACAGTTCCACGTGCCTCAGAGGCAGCCTGTTGGTGACGTCAAGCAGCTTCTGCGACGCCCTCAAACTCACGTGGCGGGTGGCGTGGCTCGCTGGTGCTGTATGGATGAATTTATCACCGTCGTCAGAGAAGCGTCATTATCAGGCTGACCTACATTTACCCGAATATAGTTGGGAGGCAGGCAGCCTGCATTAAGTAGCCTAACCCACATTTGGCAGTTGTAATTTTGCAGCAGGCAGCCACAAAGCAGGATTCATTACTCTCCAAGTAAACATAATATATACATGTCATATATATGTGACTCTGGACCACAAAACCAGTCATAAGTAGCACAGGTATATTTGTAGCAATAGCCAACAATAGGGGGAGACCGGGTATGGTTGTAACACTTTTTGTTACAGAGTGCTCAAACTTTTATACAAAGCACCCACATTTGTTCACTACAAAAGGCAACAATTCAAACCTCAGCAAGAATATCACAGCCCTTATAAGTTGATGTTAAATACATGGAGTGCCTTTGTTACAATCTACCCCACTGCCGGGGTATGTTGTAACACATACTGGGGTAAGTTGTAACAGTTAGACAAAAGAAGCAAAAACAGCAGCCACCTCATAAAGTTTGCTTCAAAAACAGGTTTATTGAAACAATCTAAAAGAACAATACAAAACAATGTCGCACTTTCTATGAATGACCACATCTCCAATCCACTTTCTGTTCGATGCAGGAGTGTGTGCGTGTGTGTGTGTGTAAATTAGACTACTGACAAAGCTCCTTAATGGTATTTATGCTTACTGAACATTCAACTCCAGTGTACCGAGGTAAAGAATATGTAGATCTAACAAAAAACTGTTTACATTTGTGTGTGAGATTGTGCCTTTGTATGAATTTTCTCAATCAGATTCACAATGGTGACAATTCAAACCAATGTTTTTAACCCTAGAGTGCAGGCTTGGTGGATCCAGAAACTGCATAGGGCACATTTTATCCACATTTCCTTTGGCTTTGAGCTGCCAAAAAGCTACATATAGACAACATGAAAGTTCTCAGTTCTATGTAAGGGAATGCTAAAATGTGTTATCCCTTAACTTACCCCACCCCTGTCATCCAATGTTTAGTTAGCTGTTAGCATAATGGTTTGAAATTAGCAGTTTAAAAATGCATCAAATTTTGCTTGAGAATCTACAGTTTATTCTAATGTAAGTTATATGATTTAATCTGTTGCAACAGTTTAAGTATTAAGCAAAATAGAGGTTTGGTAAAAAAAAACAAATCGGATTCGTACACCAAAATCATTTTTTTCTTTATAAAGTCTGCATATATCTATTTACAGCCTTGACAACCATTCATATAAGATCGAGGAGGAAGTGGGTAAATAATGAAATTATCACGAGACTCCTATATTATCCCTGATAGGTGGAAATGGTGTTGTTACAACTCTCCCCATATTACAACCATACTCGGTCTCCCCTACATTGTATGGGTCAAAATTATCCATTTTTCTTTTATGCCAAAAATCATTAGGATATTAAGTAAAGATCATGTTCCATGAAGATATTTTGTAAATTTCCTACCGTAAATATATCAAAACGTAATTATTGATTAGTAATATGTATTGCTAAGAACTTCATATGAACAACTTTAAAGGTGATTTTCTCAATATTTAGATTCCAGATTTTCAAATAGTTGTCCTATCCTAACAAACCATCAATGGAAAGCTGGTCGATGGTCCAGGGTCACATATGCAAATGTTTAGCTCTGATTCATCCCATATATATATATACAACCAATTCCAGAGAAGTTGGGACATTTTGTAAAATGCAATAAAATCAAGAATATGTGATTTGTTCATTCTCTTTAACTTTTATTTAATTGACAAAAGTACAAAGAAAAGATTTCCAAAGTTTTCACTGACCAACGTGAATGTATTTTGTAAATATGAACAAATTTTGATTTTGATGGCTGCAACGCACTCCAAAAACAGTTGGGACAGAGGCATGTTTAACACCGTGTCACATCAACGGTCCTTTTAATTACAATGTTTAATTGTTTAGGAATTGAGGATACTAATTGTTAAAGTTCTGCAAGCAAAATTTTTGTCCAATCTTGCTTGATACAAAACTTCAGATGCTCAGCAGTCTGTGATTGTTGTTGTCTGATTCTCCTTTTCATGATGAGCCATACATTTTCAGTAGAAGACAGATTTGCTGGCCAGTCTAGCACATTCACTCTGTCTACGAAACCATGCTGTTGTAGCACATGCAGAATGAGAGCTGGCATTGTCTTGATATAATAACCATGGACTTCCCATGAAAGACATCATCTTGATGGCAGTATACTGTATGTCTCTATACAATCCCAAAATATGCCTCTATGTTAATAGTACCTTCGCACATATGCCAGTCACCCATGCTATTTGCTCTGCTGCACCCCCATACCATGACAGACGTTTGCTTTTGCTTCTGTCGCTAATGAAAGTATGGATGGTCCCTTTGGTCTTTGGGACTCAGAACTCGAAATCCATTTTTCCCGGAAACAAGTTGAAATGTGGACTGATCAGAGTACAGCACACATTTTCACTGTCTTTTTGACTATCTGAGATGAGCTCTGGCCCAGATAATCCAGCGGCGTCACTGAATAGAATTGATGTATAGCTTTCTCCTAGA
>NW_015638954.1:368613-370221 GCF_001515625.1 Sinocyclocheilus rhinocerous | reverse complement strand
TGGATGGTCCCTTTGGTCTTTGGGACTCAGAACTCGAAATCCATTTTTCCCGGAAACAAGTTGAAATGTGGACTGATCAGAGTACAGCACACATTTTCACTGTCTTTTTGACTATCTGAGATGAGCTCTGGCCCAGATAATCCAGCGGCGTCACTGAATAGAATTGATGTATAGCTTTCTCCTAGACCTAGATTAACAAAGATTCAAGTTGCATTTCTTGATGCAGCAGCAGACTGTGGTAAATGACAGCAGTTTTCTGAAGTACTCCTGAGCCCATGTGGCTATATTTAACACCGCAGCATGACGGTTTCTTATGCAATGCAATCTGAAGGTCAAGCGCATTCAACTGAGGCTTCCTGCCTTGCCCTACATGTACTGTGATTTCTCTGGATTCCCTGAATCTTTTCACAATATTATGTATGGTACTTGGTAAAAGACCTAAATTCTTTGCAATTTTGCAGTGCGAAATGTGATTTTTGATTTGGTTGACACTTCTCTCATGAAAGTGGCGAGCCATGATCCAGCTTTGCTTGCAAAGACTGAGATGCTCCTATTATACCCAAACATAATACCTTGACCTATTACCAATTCACCTGCCTACTGTGAACTGTTTCAAACCAGATAACGTGGATATTCTATAACCTTTTCACTTTTATTTTGCTTCTGTCCCAATGTTTTTGGAGTGTGTTGTAGCCGTCAAAAACAATATTTGTTCATATTTACAAAATACATTTACGTTGGTCAGTGAAAACTTTGGAAATCTTTTCTTTGTACTTTCGTGAATTAAATAAAAGCTAAAGAGAATGAACAAAATGCAAAACAAATTGCATTTTACAAAATGTCCCAACTTCTCTGGAATTGGGGTTGTATATATACTGTGTGTATATATATATATATATATATATACTGTGTGTGTGTGTATATATATATATATATATGACATAAGAATATGTCATGGAATATGAATATGGCATAAATCAGAGCTAAATGTGCCCGAAGTCTTTTTTTAATTGCACACTGTAAAATCTAATTAGTTGGGCTTACTTAAAAAAAGCATGCAAACTGATTGCCTTGAAAAAACGAAGTAAAGTGAAATAGGAATAGTATGTTGTACTGACAAATGCTTATTTAGTATAGTTTACACGAGAGTTCTAGTAACTAAAAAAGAACTGTAGGGGGTACTTGATCCTTTCATTTAGGTTTACTCATGACTTAGGCCCAATCCCAATTCTATTTTATACCCCTTCCCCTTGCCCCTTGAAACAGAGTGTCAAGGGGTAGGGGTGAAAATATTCCCCTAAGAATTGGGACACCACTACTATACCGTCACACGTCATCATAAGTCGTCTAGCTCCTACAATACACACACCTATAATGGTGTGCTTGGGCTGGTGTGTGCATTAGAGCCTTTAATTACCGTTCTATATTAATGCGCTGCTTACTGACACACACACACACATATATAAACATATATATATATATATATATATCGGAGATCGCGCAGCTCACACATCCAGGAGAAAAGAAACTTGTCAACGCTGCCCCACGACTTTTATTAATAACAGTTTAAATATCGAGTCGCTACATTATATTTTCCAGCAACGAGAG
>NW_015638954.1:364157-368603 GCF_001515625.1 Sinocyclocheilus rhinocerous | reverse complement strand
CTTCCTGCACTACACACACACACACACACACACACATATATCGGAGATCGCGCAGCTCACACATCCAGGAGAAAAGAAACTTGTCAACGCTGCCCCGCAACTTTTATTAATAACAGTTTAAATATCGAGTCGCTACATTATATTTTCCAGCAACGAGAGAATAAAATCGCTGTTTTTGCCTAGTAGGGGTAGCTGCAGCTTGGAGCAATGGGCTTGCCAAAAGGTGGGGGCATGCCGAAAGGTAGGGGGCGTGTCAAAAGGTTTCACATTGGTGAAACGAAAGGTAGGAGGCGTTCCAAAAGGTTTCGCGAAAACTGGCTGTTCCGCGTAAAGGCGAGCCATACTCTTAATCGCTATAGGCCTACAGATTAAAAGGACGCAATAATTTCAACATAATCCTATAAAACCAAGGTTAAATCAGCGTTAATGATATTAAGAATATTATTTTAAATTACTTTCGAAAGTACCTTCGGAACTTCTGCATGGCATGCATGGGTTACTGACGTCATCACCACCCCAATTTTAGGTCTTTGTTTATCAATAATCAAAAACAAATTACAATTATTTTTTTTGAGGATACAAACGTCTCTTAACACGGTTAGTCGCACTAGCTGTTCTTAAGTTAAAGTAAGTCAAAAGTTGTATTTGTTAACATTAGTTAAAGCACTGTGAAGTGAACTAACAAGAACAAACAACGAACAGCTGTATTGTTATTAACTAATACTAACAAAGCTTAATAAATACTGTAACGAATGCATTGCTCATAGTTAATGTTAGTTAATACATCAATGTCAACAAATGAAATACATGTGCCTTCTTGAGCTGGGGGACCTTGCAGGCACTGCATGATTTCAACTCATTGCAACGTAGTGTGTTACCAATGGTTTGCTTGGCGACTGTTGTCCCAACTGCCTTAAGATCATTAACAAGCTCCTCCTGTGTAGTTCGGGGCTGTTCCCTCACCTTTATCATGACCATCCTTTTCCTCATAAGGCGAGATCTTGCATGGAGCACCAGACAGAGGGCGATTGATGGTTATTTTGTATTTCTTCCATTTCCGAATATTCACACCAACAGTTGTCTCCTTCTCAAAAAGCTTCTTGCTGATGGTCTTGTAGCCCATTCCAGCCTTGTGCAGGTCTACAATCTTGTCTCTGACGTCCTTTGACAGCTCTTTGGTCTTGCCCATGGTGGTGGGAGAGGTTTGAATGGAAGATACACATTCTATGGACTGGTTTCTTTTATACTCATAACAAGATGACATTAGGAGTAATTTCTTAAAGTGACAGGACTAATCTGTGTTCCACTTGGGCACGTAACCAATCTGTGGGAGCCAGAATTCTTGCTGGTTGGTAGGGGATCAAATACTTATTTTACTTACTGAAATGCAAGTCAATTTATAACCTTTATATAATGTGTTTTTTCTGGATTTTTTTGTTGATATTCTGTCTCTATCCGTTAAAATAAACCTACCATAAAAATTATAGACCCTTAATTTTTTTGTAAGTGGTCAAATTTACAAAATCAGCAGGGGATCAAAATTATTTTCCCCACTGTAGTTGACAAAACCACTAAATTATAAAATAAAAAAATTAGTCAGAGTAACCTTCTGTTAAGTGACATTAACCAATTTAGCAAACAGACACAGCTTTATAAAGCATTTATTTAGCTTTCAGTTTCAGTTGCCAATTCAAGTAAAAAAAATAAACCACCCATTCATTCATTCATGCTAGTAGCAGTCCATAGAACAGAAGCAAGCAAACTCTTTGTCTGAATAGAACGCTGTGAAGACCCCCTTCTTTCCATGGCCACAGTATCTAGTAGTGTTTTTGCAGATGCATCTACAGCCATCACACCTGATGAGCTCAAACTCCACTCGGTATGTCTTCCTCACATCTGGACTGACAGACTTCCACTCAATGATACCTACACAAGAAAATTAATGCAATAAACTTTCTAAATATTTTTTAAAAACCTTGTTCAGTTAATAAAAGTACTAAATATACATACTGTCCAGTCAGGCAAAGTGAGCTTTTCTTCGAAAACTGATGCCATAAAACTTTCTGCACACTAGTGTCAGAGTGAGAAAGGCTCCATCACCTTTATAGACAACATCTAGAAGAATATGTCTGAGCAGCTCTGATGGTAGCTGAATAAAAAAATATATATATACAAAACTATTTAAAATATGAAATTACAACAAAAATACACAGAAAAATCAAGGTACAGGAATGTACCTAAAAGAGTACAAATGCTTTGTCGCTCCAGCTGTACCCTAGCGGGATACAGCAATGTACCTCTAAACATTGGTACATTTTTGTACCTCTAAAAGAACATTTATTCACCCCTAGTGACAGAAATGTACCTTATGTCCTAGTATGCTTTAAATTTAAATCCTGATATACAAAACACAGAGGCAGTGCACGTTTCACAATTTTTTAATCATGACAAAATTCTGATTATAAAAGTTCAGAACATTTTCAATTCAGCTTTTATAACTCGTATACTGGATATTCTGTACCCAAACATTGACAAAATTCATTTAACATATAGAATGTTTGAATTCCTTCTGAATTTAAAGACAAAACTGGAAGCATCATGCACAGTAATCAGTTCATTAATCAATTTTAAGTGCTAAACACATAGGCAGTGCTCACTCATATACTGGATATTCTGTACCCAACATTGACAAAATTAATTTAACATATAGAATGTTTCAATTCCTTCCGAATTTAAAGACAAAACTGGAAGCATCATGCACAGTAAACAGTTCATTAATCAATTTTTAGTGCTAAACACATAGACAGTGCATGCTTACAAAGTGTTTATAAAAAATAATAATTCTAGTAGTAAGAGCATGAAATACAGAACATTAGCAAATCGATTTGAACTCATATACAGGATATTCTGTATAAAACCTCAAAAAAACTAATTTCAAATTGACATGTATGATGTGTTTCAATTCCTTCAGAATTTAAATACAAAACTGATAGCATCAGGCCCAACAAGCTACTCATTAATCAGTTTTAAATACTAAACTCTTAAGCATTTTAACATATCCTATCCTTGTGCTTCTGCAGACTTTTAGAGTCTAATTTAGAGCAGACTAATTATCTGACTAATTATTAGTGTCAACTTAAACAGTCTGTTCACCCAAAAATTTAAAATCGTCATCGTTTACTCATCCTTATGTTGTTCCAAACCTGTATGAGTTTTTCATCTGTTTAACACAAAATATATTTTAAAGAATGTTGGTAACAAAACAGTTGATGGTAGCTATTGATTTCTATAGTTTTTTTTTTTGTTTCCTCAAAATATCTTCTGTGTTCAATTAAAGAAAGTTTGGAACACCATGAGGGTGAGTAAATGACCACTTTTGGATGAACTACGACTTTAATGAAAGGTGTAAAGGGGGCAACAATTCTTTCTATTAATAGTTATATATAATATTCAATTATATTATAATATAATTGTACTGCTGACTCTTCACTGAGACAGTCATTTTTGTTACCAAAAGGCCCAAAAATGAAGTACATATGCTTCCTGTAGATGTTTTCTAAAAGAATGGAATCACAAAAAAGTTGACTGGCACTCATCTATACCGCAGGTTATACTAAAATTTGGTTCATGTGCATGTACAACTCCAACATGTTGGATTAACTTCAAAAGAGTGAATGTCCTTCGAGTGCACTTTGGGCAATGGTACAGTTGAGGCATGAGGATCTAATACAAAAGGCTAATCATCCGGAGTAAAGTTACTGGCAGAGGCTTGTCTCCCTCTTCCACAATGTTGACAATGTGCCTCTGAAGGAAAGTCAGTGTATTTTTCAGGTGTGGTGGATATGCAATGTTGAAAGCAAAATACATACAGAAGGCTGTTATGAAGGCTTCATCAAGGCTGGTGCACTGGCACATGTCTATTCCATCTACTTTCACCACACTGAGCCCTCCTCCTATGATTGCCATTTTCCAGTCAGTATCCATCAGTTGTATGGTTGGAAAGGGTGTAGCAGGGTCCCCCTACATAAAAAAAAATAAATACAAAATAAAAATACAAAATTGAAAATGCTTTTCAAATTCATCAAATTTAGTTACAGCCTCTTTGGCTCAGACAGTATAGCTACATACAGTGCAGAACTGCAAAAACAATTAGAAGGCTAATGTATAAGGTTCACAATATATGATGCATTTCATGTTCTTGTATAGACTGATAAATCTTACACTGTTTTCTAAAACCATTGTTTTAAGATTTTTAACATATGGGCTAAAAAGTGTACAGAAGATGTTAATGATTTTTTTTTTTACTATACTCACTCCAGAAGGTGTTCTTAAGTATGGGTATTTTTTGAGTACATCCCCATTATGAACTGCATAAACATTAAGACGATGGTCAGGCAGTGAAAAAGTGGCGTATATACAAAAAAAGATTTAAATGTCTGTGTTTTC
>NW_015638954.1:350586-363073 GCF_001515625.1 Sinocyclocheilus rhinocerous | reverse complement strand
TAATGTCACCATGTTTTGTACATTCCACTTGTGCCTGTGTCTTTTGCAGCTTCTCGTACATAACGTGGTGTAGTCATGAGGTGATAGTTCAAATTAAAAAAATAAAAAAAAAGTTTCATCAGCAGATATGATCAGCAGATATGATCTGTGTCTTTGTGCATACGGACATCTGACTGCTAAGTAGTGATTGTGTTTTTCAGCAATAGTGTGCACCCTTCATTTACAGAGAAAAGAAGGCCAGGGAAAAATCTGTAGATGGAAAAATCTCCATAGAAGTTCTTTGTGCATTTTTCTGTTTTTCTACTTATTTATTGTTTATTTACTTTTTACTCAGGTTCTGTAAGGTATCTAATATTTTGATACTTAATTTCCATGATCTAAATATTCTTAAGAATTCAAAGTTTGTTGTCATTTGAAAGTGTGTTGGCCTTCTTGCATTATTTTGCTTTTATATTACGATTATATATTCAGTGGCCTAAAATGGTCTTAAAATTACAATAATATTGTTTATCGCAATTATTTCTGGGGCAATATATCGCACAACAAAAAGTTGTTATCGTGACAGGTCTAGCGTATATACAAAAAAAAGATTTAAATGTCTGTAGTATCTGCCTTACATTGTCCTACACTAAGTGAAAATGTAAAATTAATTAACAGTGGCTTGTAACACTCCAAAGAGAAAGGAAAAATTGAAATCGCATCATATGACCCCTTTAAAAACAATGCAACTTACATAGTCATTTCCTTCCATATCTCTCAGGAAAGGGTATTTCACAATCAGTGTGTTGGCAACTTGATTATACTCTGTATGGCAAGCCGTTTTAGCATTAAATACTACTTGCTGTACTAGTCATAATTTAGTTTTGACTAGTCAAAATTCTGCATTAGTTGGATACCTAGCAGAAAGGTAGAAACAAACTCTAAATTAGTTTTTTGATTTTGTCTAATCGTCTTCATAGATTGTGAATTGATCTTAGTACAGTTGTAATAGCAGAGGTGGTAATAATTATTATACTTACAGGATGTATTCTGTACTGTATTGCACAAAAAGGACACCGATACAAACTCTGAAGGCTTCGCTTTCGATGCATATGCGGTCATCGTTTTGTCTCACTGTAACATGTATCTGTCACTGTCAACAACAATAAACTAATTACTAAAGCTGCAAGATATAATGCAAAGGAAATAAAGTATGATCGTATTGTAACAAGCTACCGTAATATACATATCTGTGATATATAAAGCATAGATAAACGTATGATGAATTACACCACGTCTTACCGCCTCCAATTTCTCTTGTCTAAAGGAAATTACGTAAATGTATGTTTACCGCTGATTGGCCAATACAGTAAAACTCCTTTCACCAATGAGAAACCGGCACGCCCCTACCTTTTGGCACGCCCTTACCTTTCGGCACGCCCATTGCTCCAAGCTGCAGCTACCCCTGTCTCTTGAAAGTAGTTGTAACTTAATAAAACCTAGTAAGTATAACAACTTAGTAAAGATAACTAATTAAATCTAAGTAAGATAAACTATTGGATGTTACAGTGCAGTTACTTTATATTAACAAGTAAAATAGACAAAATGTATGCTTAACCTCTTTTAAAAATAAGTCAAGTACACGTTATTAACAGCATAACAGAACATCAATACATCCAATACTAGTGTAAAAGCGACTTTAGTGAGACATTTTATGCTTTCTTTTCTTCTATAAACCATCCACCTCTCATACACACAGGGGCATAATACCGGTAATAATCATTTTCTATGTTCTCTACCTTACTTTTTGAGAAATGATTATTCTTGCAAAAGCCAGTAGATTAGGGATGGACTGGACTAAATCATCAATGAAAAATGTTACAATTGTTCAGGGGTGAGTGAGTGAGCATTATTTCACATGTTTCCCCTCCTTGGCTCAGCCATTTGTAGACTGTGGAGTGGGAGGTGTGTCCTCAGACTACCCGGCATCTTGCATTAGACTCATTCATCCTGAAAAAAAAGGTCCATTTGTCTTTTGAACGTTGAAACGTTTGAAAGTTGCATACTACTACCATTTTATTTTTTTCCCTTCCGGTTAGCTGCAGCAGATCTTCAATATTCTTTTAAAGCTTCTTATTCATTGACATGTCAGCGCCATCTACTGGTTACTTCCATTCATACATTTCTGTGGAACATGGGTCTTCCAGGACCTCTTGGTGGATGGAGAAACAGTTATTTTATTAAATGTTAGGTCTGTTCTGTAATAAAAAAAAATCCTTTTGAATTTTAATTGTACTTCATACACTATGTTCAAACGTTTGAGGTCAGTTAGACTTTTGAAAGAAATTAATATTTTTATTCAGCAAAGATGCATTACATTGTTAAAAAGTAACAAAAAAGACTATTATAATGTTACAAAAATGTTTTTTAATCTAAAATAAATGCTGCTCTTTCTATTCACCAAAGAATCTAAAAAAAAAGAAGTTTCCACGAATATATTAAGCAGCACAACTGTTTTCAACATTGATAGTAAAATGATAGATACTAAAATGATTTCTGAAGAATCATGTGACACTATGGTTGCTGAAAATTCAGCTTTGTCATCGCAGGAATAACTTAACATTTTAAAATATAGTCAAACAGAAAATAGTTATTTTAAACGAATAGTATTTAAGCACTATTACTGGCTTTACTGTGTACAAACGTCACAAGGTGATTTGTATCGTGAAAAGCGCTGTACAAATAGACTTGACTTGACTGTGTATTTGATCAAACAAATGCAGCCTTTTGATGGGCAGTGTTTAATGTGGAGACAATGAAACATTTAGCTGAGCTTAAATGAACTTTTTCATTCTTATTCATATTTTTGTTTAACCCATACGTTCTCATATTTTTACAAAATCAGTTTTTGAGCAAACAATACTTAACAAACCCACTACAGTACCACCACAGACCCTCTATGCATCACAAACCTCCCTTTTAAGCCTGAAAAAAATATTATTATTATTATTATTATTACTTTTTTTGTTTTGTTTGTGGTGATCTTATTATTTTGTTATTCTATGGGCAACACATTCATGACAGTATATGGTCAGTTCACCAAATATATCATTCCTTAGTGTCAAACAACTACTATTGCCGCATGTCTGCTGGTTGCCTGGTTTTCATGTTTCTCCTGGTTTCTTCATTTTGTCATCTGCAGCTTCCCTGAGCAGTAGCTCTCTGGCAAGTTCAGGCCTCCCCGCGCAGGTGAAGCAGTGGGCCAGCATGGGGCATTTCAGAGTCGAGGAAGGAAGGCCCCTTCTCCACGCCATCAGAATGAGAAAGGCCTGTTGTGAGAGGCTGTGAGGAGCATGGAGTCGAGCGAGCGATTTGGACAGTGGAGCAACGGAGACGGAGAGACATAACAAGAAGTGCTGCATCGTCCTCGGTGAACTCATCACAGAGCCACGTTTCTGAGAAGTACATAAAAAGTAGACTAAAAGTATACTTTCCTATTTTTAGTTTAAAAGAAGTATACTAATAGCACACTTGAATAAACTTCTTTTTCGTAAGGGAGCTCATCTGAGAGAGGCTCTGGAAGACAAAGACTGTTAGTGTGTGTCCACACCTCCATAGCCACATCACTTATTTTGTCGTTTTTAAATGATAAAAACTAGGAAAAGATTTGAGAATGATCTTGGCAAACCACAAAACAGGCCAAAATGGAAGAGCCTGGATTGCACAAAATAGACACCTAAAATTTAAGTGCAGTACATTTCACACACATGCTTGGCTGTTCTGTATTACCTTCACACTCCCAGGTTGAAAGACTGTTCTTGGACTCTAAATAACAAAAACGACAACTCTGACTTGTAAAGCACTGCAAAAACGCTTCCCCGCCAAAGATGACTTTTTACGGCTTTCCGTGTTTTCACTGTTATACACTCGGGGGCGCTATTACACATCTTCTGAACGAGTACAAAACCTCCCGAACAAAAACACACATGAACAGGACGGAAAAAACCCCCAGTAGCCCCTCACTGCAGAACACAAGATCCAGGGGGCGTGGAAACTCTGCAGGACACCGGCCCTCCAGGACCGAGTTTGGACAGCCCTGTCTTATGTAAACAGATGCATATGAAAAATAATGCGATAATCAGCAATAGACAGCATATAAATGAAAACTGCATAATGTTACGGAGTAAAATGTTGATGTCTGTGCAAGCTTTGGAGGTGTTGATGGAAGCGATTTACTGGATTTACGCTTTGATAATCGTACTGAATATTATCCAGATGTAGTTTTTGATAAAAAAAAAATTTCTGCTTTTTGCTCAAAATTATGCATTTTTATGAAACCTACCTATATTCAAGTGTTTATAAAAAAAAGATTAGAATAAAAAGGATTTTTTTTGTTTAAAAGTAGAGGCTCTGGTCTTTATTTTGGTGTACTGCATATTCAAATAGGCCTATTCTTACAGCAAAATATACTGGAGGCCATCAAATTTGAGTGAAAATCATCAAAATCGCTGGGGGTGGCTGGCAACTTTTTTCAAAAATGCTGGCGGGGAAAGCGTTAAAGGAGTAGTTCTCCCTCCTTCATGGAGAGTTCAGACGAGGGCTCTGGAGGGCCACAGTAATCCAGGGCCTGGAGTTCACACAATGCCCAGCTAACATCTCTGCTGGGCAGGGTGGCCACAACCACACTGCTGGGGTCCGATGCTCATGATGGAGCACAACAGTCACCGAGAAGCTCTTTATAGCTTCTTCCAGATCTTCAACTAATGAAATCAGGTAGGAAGATTTTACAGAGGACTGAAGGCGAAGGACTAGTAACCTGAGAACAGAGGAAGCAAAATGTTTCGTTTTTTTTTTTATTTAATACTTTTTTCACTTTTTGAAAATTTTTTAGATTACATTTTGGTTTGGTCACACTATACCTTTCATAGCCCTCTGTTAGCTCAAAACAGACCAAGCTGTTCTGTAGGTTCTTTATAGTGACTTTATCCAGAACCTTCCAACGGTTCTCTGTCCAGCCCAGCAGAGCCAGCTGCTCTTTATGAGTCTTTACTGAGGCACCATCAACCCTGTATCAGAAAAAAAAAAACGTATTTTATTTCTGCACTAATTTCAATACCATTTTTTCCTCTTAAGCTCACAATGTGACCTTACTTGACCTGCTGTGGTGAGAAAGTGCCTGATATAAGAGTGGGTCTGTCTGACTTTTTTTCCTATTAATTGCATCATGTAAATATGCAATTCTGACTTTTGTTTCTATTAATTGCATCATGTAGGCAATTCTGACTTTTTTTCTCACAATTGCGAGTTTACATCTCGCAATTCTCACTTTTTTTTCTCAAAATTGCCTGATGCAAACTCGCAATTCTGACTTTTTTTTCTCAGAATAGTGAGATATAAACTCACAATTGCAAGTTATAAACTCACAATTGAGTTTGTATCTCGCAATTCAGATTTTTTTTTTGTCCTAATTGTGAGATTTAAACTCGCAATTGCGAGTTATAAAGTCCAGTTCTGAGAAGAAAAAAAGACTGATATATTCTCAGAATTGTGAGTTTATATCACACAATTCTGACTTAATAATTCGCAATTGCGAGTTTAGGCCTATATCACACAATTCTGACTTCATTTCTCAGAACTGCGAGTTTATATCTCGCAATTCTGACTTTATAACTCGCAATTTGCGAGTTTATATCACACAGTTCTGAGAAAAAAAAGGGAGAATTGCCAGTTTATATCTCACAATTCAAAGGTTATATCTCACAATTCTGAGAAAAAGGTCAGAATTGCGAGTTTGTATCAGGCAATTCTGAGAAAAAAAGACAGAATTGTGAGATGAAAAAAAAAAAAAAATATATATATATATATTATTCAGTGGTGGAAACAGGCTTCTATAACTAATACTAGTCTAATGAGAGTTAGTCGACATGTAAGTGCAATGTTACTTATAGTCAACAGAATGTTCAAAAGGGACCATCAAAATACCAATATTTGTGTGAAATATTTTCTTATTTACAAATAAGAAACAAGAGCAAGTGAAAGTGCTGTAATGTGCTTTTTGGATGTTGTTGGACTGATCAACAGCATTTTTGAAACATCATTTCTCCACACCTGCCCTATATACATACACAATCTTACCCAACAGTTACCAACTTCAATCTTTGACCCTCTTCTCCTCTGCTTTTCTGTATTTCCTCTCCCTCATTATTCACGTTCAGACACTCCTTGGAGTCAGTCACCAAAGTTGTATAGAGTGAGTCTACTCTTGCTTCTTCATGTGAGCACTCTTCCCTGGTGCTTCTGTCATCCATATACACAGCACAGTGCTTCACTGGACCATTTAGAAGCCCTGTAGACTGTACATTTTCAAGATGGTGGTGTGCAAGTTGCTGGCCCGTGTACTAATGTCACATGATTCTGGTTTTATGTGGTCTGCAGTATCCAGAGATCCAGTACTGGTAAGGTCACGTCTCTCCCCACTGACTTCAGTAAGAAAAGCAATACCAGTGTCGAGCCTCCTGCTCATTACACTGAACTGGTTTACAATGGCGTGGATATCTTCCAGGACATTAAGAATGACATCAGTCACATGGTCTTGGTAAAAGTGGGATCCATAGGAAGCGTCTAAAAATACACAATATACTCAATATCATGACAAGCCATGCGAAAGTGTGCTTATGAAAGATTTTTGCACAGTTTATCTATTGCTTTACTTTGCACAATACAGGCTAAAAAATAAAAAGCAAAGGTATAAATAAAATAAAATAAAAGGAATAAAGAAAAAGAAGTTGTATCTGTTAATATTATTTAATGGACCTGAGCTAACATGAACTAACAATGAACAGCTAGTATTTTTATCAACTAACATTAACAATGAGTAATACATTTGTTACGGAGTTTATTAAGTTTTATTCATTATTATTCATCGCCTAAAGTTAACTATTGGGACCTTTGTTTTTAAGTGTTACTGAATATTCAGAATGACTATATATAATTATTACCATGTCCAAAGGATCAAGGAAGCGGTGTACTGTTATCCCAAAAGATATTCTTTCTGGAAAATTGAACAAAATAACAATAATATTTTACACTACACTAGTAAGGCAGATGATACACTGGGCAACTTTTTGAGCAATGTTGTCGTCAGCGGGCAACCAGGTGAGACACAGGGCCCACGACTGATCTAAAATATCCAGATAGAAATTCATTACCCATTCTCAATGGGAAAGTGCCCAAGCAACATTGCTCAAAAAGTTGCCCTGTGTATCATCAGCCTTAGTCTTTTGTTCATGAAAGCTGCATTTATTTGATCAAAAATACAGTAAAAATGTAATATTGTGTATTACAATTTAAAATAACTGCTTTCTATTTGAATATTTGAATAATCCTGTGATGGTTATTACTCTAGTCTTCAGTGTCACATCAAATCACTGATTTGGTCCTCAAGAAACATTTATTATTATTATCAATGTTGCAGACAGTTGTGCTGCTTAACATACTTGTGGAAACCAAATACATGTTTTTTCCAGGATTTTCTTTTATGAATAAAAAGTTAAAGCATTTATTTGAAACAGAAATCTCTTGAAACATTGTAAAAGTCTTTACTGTCATATTTGATCAATTTAATGCATCCTGCAGATTAAAAATAATTAATTTCTTAACAAAACAAAAAAACACATTAGAGTTTGTCATTTTAAGGGAGTCCCGGGATTTTTAAAAACTTTTTTATTTATACACCTTTAAAATATTTTGATTTAGACTATTTTATGCACTAATTACATAAGAATGCTATGCATGTTAGTACTGTCACAGTCATGCCAATACAGCTTTGAGACAAAGCAAGACACACACAAACACACAATTTGGAAAGGCTCCTTCCTTTACAAAGATCACAAGCTTCTCATGAAGCACTTACCCACATCAGCTGTTGTCACTTGAGACTCATGAGGGTGTGTGTGTGCCAAATTGGAGTACATCCTACGCTCAGTGAGTGTGTTTGCTGTACCACAAAGAACCTCTCTCAGCACACACACTCTCTGGGTGTGAAGCTCACAAAATGTCCTGAGGACCTGAAAAAGTCTTGCGTGAACTCCAGCTTGAATGTCTTACGGCCATTAGAGGATTGCTCAGGTCCTGTTTCTTCTCTTGCTTTTACTGGTTGTAAAACTCAGTTCCTCAGCGGTTTCTTGTAAGAGGTCTAACAGATCGTTCTTATGTGAGAGTATTAGCTGGTTGGCTAAATCTATTATATTTTCAAGTGTATTCATCGAGGGCCTAAAGGAGCATAAACTGAGGATCTGATTATTAGAGAAATAGCAGGTGATACACAGTAGCTCTTCTCTCCGTCTCTCCTTCTCTCACTTGTAAAACCAGTATTTACCACTCCAGGCCTGTAAAATAGGGCCGTCATGGCAAATAGAAGGCATGACTGGAAACAAAAGCGTCCCTTAGAGATGAGCAATTCTAAAGAAGAGTAATGTCTACATCTGTGAATGGATCCTGTAGTCTTGTTCTGACCCAAATGAGACACAGATAAGGGTCTTACATATATGCAAATACTGTGTATTGCTACTATATGTATTGTTAAATGTAGTGATATATGTTTATATATATACTGTATGTTCACCAAGGCTGCATTTATTTGATTAAAAGACAACCTTGTAATTTTAATATATTTAAAATATATTAAAATATATATTTTTTATATATATAAAAAATATTAGGAATAATTTATTCCTGTGATGGCAAAGCTGAATTTTTAACAGCCATTAATCCAGTCTTCAGTGTCAAATGATCCTTCAGAAACAATTCTAATATGCTGATTTGATGCTCAAGAAGTATTCATTATTATTATTATTATCTATGTTGAAAATAGCTTTCCTGCTTTATATTTTTTGATGACCTCACAGTTCAGAGCGGGCTTCTAACATTCATGAAAATCATATTATTTTCATAAAAGCGACTGCAGAAAATTTACAAATGTAATAAGCCCCACATAAATACTGCCAGTATTTACTAAAGGTAACAGAATTAAATGTTGTACATATCTGAGAAAAAAGGTTTTAAACAAGCCCGCAGACTAAATGCAATAAGAACTTGAAATAGCTTAACTTCTAAAAAAGCTACAGAACTTTAAAACCATCATGTGGTCAAATATATTGGGCATACACGAAACTACCGTAGACAACCACCGTAAATATTCTCAGATAGCAGCACACCCATGGAACAATAAGAATATTGCACACAAAATTGGCAAAGGCGCTCTTAAAATGAAGTGTTGGAATTTAGCGCCATCATGTGGTAAAATTGTTGAATTGCACAAGGCGTTCCTTCAGGTGTTGACAAAGCTCTCATGACAGCTATTGTGAGTCAAGCTTGTTCTTTCACATTTGTACATGATGTATTTTATATCTCGGTCATGCATCTACATGCATGTGTTTTTCAACTTCAGGCACTTTTATATTTGAGTTGATGTTTATTAAACAGGTTTTAGCTTTTTTCTTGCTGCATTATGAAAGTCGCTTTAAAACTTGGAAATCTTTTTCTATGCCTTTATTATTTTTTTACTTGCCATTTGTCTTTTATGTACATTTTAATCTGAAAATGTTAAGATTAAAATACATTTTAATCTTAAAATGTTCATCTAAACAATACAAAAATATAATTAATCCCTCAGTTGTCTCACGTTTTTTTTACATCACAACCAACATATTTGTTTCCTTTGAGAGTTGTACTAAAAAGTGTACTTTTTTCTTTTACCAAACAGACACCAGTGTCAGTGAGATTCTGTGAGATAATTCCCAATCATGCTGTAATTATTTTAAATGCAGTTGTCAAATTTACACCGCTCTGATTTCGATCACAAAATGCTGTATTGTGTTATACAGCATTTATTTCGATCACAAAATGCTGTATTGTGTTATACAGCACTTTGTGATCGAAATCAGAGCGGTGTAAATCACGTTTTGGTGGAAATGTTGATGATGTTTGCCAAAAAAGCACAAAAGTACAGGACAGCAAGCATACTCCTGTGATGCATGTATTGGCATTGTTAATAATCAAAAGCAAACAGGGCCAAAAGTGCCCATAGTTGAAGAAACACTCTTATAACATACACTAAGTGCAAGGTTATCACGTAATATGACTTAAAGTTTCTGGTATGACACATAACATAGGCCAGTGGTTCTCAAACCTGTCCTGGAGGACCCCTAGCCCTGCACATTTTGTATGTCTCCCTGATCTAACACACCTGATTCAACTCATCAGCTCGTAAGAGACTGCAAGACATGAATTGGGTGTGTTAGATCAGGGAGACATACACAATGTGCAGGGCTAGTGGTCCTCCAGGACAGGTTTGAGATTGAGAATCCCTGACATAGGCTACCACACATTTCTCAACTCTCTCTTCTCTCTGTATTGAACTGTTTAACGGTTTTGTATTGTGCTTCCAGTTATATAAAAAGATGCACATCTTTATTTCCATGCCAAAGAAATATGTTATCCAAGAAATAGAAATGTGAATGTACTTGAATATCCCAGCAGATGTGTTATTATGCGCTGTGGTTGGGTTGACCTGACATGAATTCCTGCAGAATCCGTCGCTGGAGGCGCATCAAGCTGCAACATGCAGAAGAGTGGAGAGATACGGTGTTTTACTGATTCAAAGACCGAGAAAGAGACATTTTTGCAAATTGAGCTAATTACCAACATTATTACATTGCCATGTTATTTGAATTGTAATTGACTCTACCTCATGCCTGGGCATTTGTCCCACATGTTTACAGCGGTGTAGTATAGAGGCGCGGTTGGCGTGGCCCGGCGCAGGTAGGCGTGGAGAGCCGCGCGCCTAGACTCGAAATCCGGAACGACCGCTGGATGGAAAGAAACTACGGCATGAAGACAAACGTTTTCAACCTAAGCAGGCAGTGACAACTTCTCGTCAGAAAGTTACAGCGACATTTTGACAGCAAGAAGGGTGGTTACGGTTTGAGGTAGGCTACGTTTTGATAAAAAAGACCCGCTTCATTTTCCTTAACAACAAGATTTCGCTTTGAGCGCCTCACTTTCGTTCATGGCGTTATGTTATTGTACTTAAATGGTCATAAATCAGTCTAGTTAGCCAAACAGACTAACTGGGTTACAATCTTTTGTTTTGTAGAGTGTCTTGCTCAGACACTCCTTGTGTAAACACTCCCTCAGCTTGTTAATATTGCGCTCATTCACTCGGGCCGTCAAAACAAAAAAGTGACAAAAGTTAAACCCACTCATACATTAAGAGCAAAGTTCTCACTTATCCTCTACAAAGTTTTCACGTAAAAGTAATGTTTCTGCAATACTGATAACATTTGTTATCATAACAGATAGCCTAACAAATACATGTTGGTGGGAAAAAGATTTACTTTGTTGTTTAACGAAGTCTTAGCTGCTTAAATTTTTTTTTTTTTTTAACGTAGCCTATGTTTTTTACACAAGCAAACAATAGATCGCTTTTATGCTGTTTATTATGTGCCATGCTAAAGATTTGATTATATTGTGACACCGGATATATTTGTGCTGTGAAACATTTCTAATAGCTGGACTTTGCTCTTTAGTGGTGGATTTTTATGGGAGAGAAATGCTTGGTATGTATGACTCAAGAGTAAAACGGGGACAACAGAGTATCCAAGCGAAATATCTTCAAGTGAAACTCCTGTCATTATTTACTCACCCTCATAATGACTTTCTTCTGAGGAACAGAAAAGGAGATGTTAGGCGGAATAACAGTCTCAGTCACCATTCGCTTTCATAGACTGTTGTTCTGCCTAACATCCCTTTTTGGGTTTCACAGAATGACATGAGGGTGAGTAAATAACGAATTTTGGGTAAGCTGTTCCTTTAAGCACATTCTTTGTGTACATTCTTTACACTATAATCACTGTGGTTTACAGTGGAAGTCAGGCACGGGCCTACATGCTTGTGCTTGTTATGAAGACAAGAAGATAGCATTGCAACATTTTTTGCAGGTGAAGAGGGACATTTGTGTAGAATATAACCACATCCAAATGAATGCAGTTTGCAACAATGTTTAGGAAAAGTCTATCTGACAGATTAGCGTTCATGGTTTTGTGAAGCATTTTGGGTGTTCCAGTGCATTTAGAGTAACATTTTCTACTTGTAATGATGAGCAGTTGATTAACCTGTCTGTACTGGTGGAATGAAGTTCAAATGTGCAAATATTTGGTGTTCTTGGTCTTTGAGCTTTTAAGAAACATAACTTTTGTTGTATTTTTTTAAAAAGTTGTCTCAGTTGGTTTTGTTTGCAATTTGCAAACAAACACCGTACTAGAATTGTTTATCAAGCAGACTGTCTGTAAAAAAAGGCTTTAAAATTATAATAATATCATGAACCGCGTATAGGACCAACAATATGCAAAATAACAGAAATTGATAATTCTGTGAATGCATACCAGGGCCGGACTGGGACGCAATTTCAGGCAGGGAAATCTCACATTCATCCAGGCCACACAGAAGG
>NW_015638954.1:347441-350295 GCF_001515625.1 Sinocyclocheilus rhinocerous | reverse complement strand
ATGTTACAAAAGACTTCTATTTCAGATAAATGCTGTTCTTCTGAACTTTCTATTCATGAAAGAACCTGAAAAAAATCTACTCTGTTTATATATACTACACTGAAGACTGGAGTAATGGTGCTGAAAATCCAGCTTTGAAATCACAGGAATAAATTACATTTTAAAATATATTCAAATAGAAAGCAGTCGTTTTAAATACTAAAAATATTTCACAATATTGCTGTTTTTGCTGTATTTTGGATCAAATAAATACAGGCTTGGTGAGCAGAAGAGACTTCTTTAAAAACGTTAAAAATCTTACTGATCAAAACCTTTTGACTGGTAGTGTATTGAAACATTTTCTAAAGTGCCTAAATGTCAAAATGAGTACAATATATTTGTTGAAACATTCTAATAGCCTACTGAACACACTATTAAATTATTAGGCTGTGACTCATACTATTTTTGTGTTGCTGTCTGCTCTAGCTCCCTCCCTCCCTGTACAATAAATCCATGTGAATATCTGTCTCTGCTAAAAAAAATGTATGTAAATTTACAATCGATATTGATGTCCTTTAGCACAGTATTCTGAATGATGATAATCAGGCCCGGGTTAGGAATTCAGAGGCCCCTGGTCACAATGTCTTGTCGGGCCCCCCACATCCACACACGCACACACACATACATGCACGCGCGCGCACAATCAAGGTTTTAAATTATAGGGTACTAATTGTTGGAAATACCTCTAGCTTATACAGGATTTAGCCTACACTCACAGGTTACAGCCTATGATCGCATCCTCTATCATATAAGATTTACATCACATTATTGCAACAATGCTTTCCTGGACCAGCAGCAATCTTTGCAATATGTGTAAATAGTAATTATGCCATCTGTACTTTATATTGGCAGATACTATTTGCACCTCAGTATTTTTGTATATTAACAGAATAATAACATAGGGACTCATGAAACTCGCGTAAATATGTGAGTAAATTCAAAGTAATCTGCCCGTAAAACAGACCTTCCCGAAAACTCTCCTCCAGATTCACAAACGCTTCGTAAACATCAGATTTAATGACATAACGGAGTGTCTATTTCACTAAGTGCAAATAGCCCGCCTTGTTGGCAGAGGCTATTTACACGAACTCCGCCCACCAACGTGTGATTCGGCTGGTCAACATTACGAAAGACAGTCACCAATCGCCAGATTTAGTGGCGTAGATGGTAAAGCGTCTGTCATACTCCTGAACTACGGCGCTGAGTACAATAAATCCATGTGAATATCTGTCTATGCTAAATTTTTTATGTAAATTTACAATCGATATTGATGTCCTTTAGCACAGTATTCTGAATGATGATAATCAGGCCCGGGTTAGGAATTCAGAGGCCCCTGGTCACAATGTCTTGTCGGGCCCCCCACATCCACACACGCACACACACATACATGCACGAATTAAAATTTAAACTCAATAAGTTATTGCATACTGTTTTATAATGTACTACAATACTGAGGTGCAGATAATTGCCACTATTTGCAATAAGTAGTATAAATAGCAGAAAGATCCTGCTATTTTAACATATCGTAAATAGAATCTAAAGCTATTTGCACTTAGTGTAAATAACATATCACTAAAAAATGCTGCTATTTGCACTATTTGTGTAAATAGTATCTATCGCTAAGAAAATATGCTATTTACACTTAGTGTAAATAGCCTCTATCGCTATTGCAAACAGCCGCTGCCTGAACATAATCCCTGCCTATGAAATACACAGCTACGTAAATTACGTGTCCAGGAACACAGTGGAATATTCTGGACTCCCTTCTCTGGTTTGGCTCCAGTATATTTCATAAATGCAAAAAAAACAAAAAAAGAGCCATATGCCTAACAATAAATATTCAAATGAACGTGTCTATCAAAGCATTTTTAGCCAGGTGCTCTTCTGAAAATGGCCAGCTGGTGGCGCTTGAGAACTCTTTGGTGGCACAGCGTTTTTCCAGCTGAAGATTTGGTTGCTATGATGTGGAATATTCACGGCAGTAACATATTACTAGTATCTCATTTCGAAGAATATAACTGAATATAAAAATGCAGTAACCAGTAATATTAACTTCTCCATTGTTGCTCAGTCGTTGTACAAGTAGGATGGTTGGTCGGTGTAGCATTTGTCCCAATGATTGGATGGCTTGTGACAGTGACGAGCGCTGCGTTTTACCCAAAGTTGAACGGTAATTAACCATAGTCTCAGCTCCAAAAGAAAAAAAAACAGAGCAAATTAACTTATAAAATATTATGATGGCAGTGCATCAACACGCAGTGTCATCAGTTTGCCTAAAAGAACACAGAATGTTTTACGCACCATTATATGAGCAGGTGTACATCTCTTTCATACTAACTAACAGTTTGAAAATACGAACATTTTCTTGAGTTCGAAAGTTTATGTCAGAACGGCTTTATGAACGATTTACACAAAAATTCGTTCTGCTCTTGTTTCATGAATGAGGCCCAAATAGTGGCGGACTCGAACCCGGGTCGATCGCGTCAAAAAGTATTGCTGTGAGTCTGACGCTCTACTACTCACACCACTGAAGCCGTTGATTGCAATGCATCTTTTTTAATATTGAGTGTCAACCAGACATTGGTGGGCGGAGCTACTGTAAATAGCGTTTGCCAACAAGCGCGCTATTTGCACTTAGTGTAAAGACACTCCGAATTTTTTTTCTTCCCCTCACTTGGGCCCCAAGTGCGCATGGGCCCCTGGGCCTGTGCCCATAATGCCCATTGGATAATCCGGCCCTGATCATCTGTGATCAATTAGTTGGACCTGACCATAAAGCCTGACATTTTAAGCTCCTGCTTTTTAATATTTTATT
>NW_015638954.1:333003-346716 GCF_001515625.1 Sinocyclocheilus rhinocerous | reverse complement strand
TGAGTGATGTTGCTACTTTTCACTGCTTCTTCTGGCCGCTTCCTCTCCTTCATCGAGTCCCGCGCATCGGTTCTGTTCGGAATCGTTTGACGGAAGCGCGGAACACACGTGAGCTGGTTCGTATAGAGCAGCACTGCCAGTCAAGACTAACCAATTTATAATTTATTATCGATTTATTATCGAATGAAAACATAGGAAATTATCACTTTGGTACATTGAGAAGGCATAAATATAAAATATTAATAATAATAACAACTAAACAAAAACAAAAACAGGGCAGCGGGCCAAATCAGTCGCCAGGCCACCGGGAATTCTCCCGGTGCTCCCGATGACCATTCCGGGCCTAATGCATAAGAACAAGTGTGATTTATGGGTTTTGTCGATTTGCTGTGATGCTATGAAGACGCTACTTTCTTGTGGAAAAAGGTATTTAAATGTCTCTTGAGATTTGATAGATTCATGCTCTCATCAGACAATAATTCACTGCACAGAACACAAACCGTGTTTATCCTTGTTGTATTTAATGTAGTCTGATTTGAATGTTCTTTTACCTTGGATAGTTATTTTTTTTCCATGGTTTTCAGAGATGAAAGCATGTCATGCAGCCTGGATAATCTGAATAATTTGCCTGCTTCTGCCAAGTGACAGATGAATTTTCAGCCAAAACAACAGATATAGAAAGTATTTTCTCCTCCCTTGTTATCTACTTAAAAAAAAAAAATTGAAGCCTTTTCTTGTGCTTACGATGTACAATTATATGGTTAATTAGATTGTATTATTTGCATATTAAATAGTTGTTTTCCCTGCTGTCTGTGACTGTCACGGAACAGATCTGTAACTCATTTCAGGCAGGAAACCAGTGAATTGCTGCATTGGCAGGATATGCTGTGCTACTCTGTAATTCATGAAATATATGTGCCTGTGTCTGAACTGGTAAAACTCTGATGCATGTCAGTGCAGGTTTAGAGGTTGTGAAAGCATTGGTTTGTGCCAAAGCTGTGATGTTTTAGCCAGTTACCCAGACACAGATTTTCAGATCTGAAAAATCTGATTTGTTAAACAAGGCTTAAACTGATCTGAACAAAAGCAGCCTTTTATGCTCATTGAACAATACCTTGCAGTTAGTCTGGTAGAGTTACTTTAATTGTTTAGGTACAGATTAGCTGTTTTTATTGAAGTAGCCTATATTTAGTAACCTAATCTAATGAATTCTGTATTGCAGTAATGGAATCTAATTTCCATCTTATTACTTTTTGGATTTCTTTTCTTGTTGATGTGTTTATATCCAAATAAGGATAAGGAATTTTTTTTACATAGGTTTCAATAATAAATTGTGAAATGTGCCTCATATTATCATTGGTTTATTTTAGGATAACGCAAATCTGACAAAATAAAAGTTTGGTCTAACTTGAAGAAATTATGACATAAATATATTACTGTTGTACAGTAGAATGTGCTTCTCAATTTAAGTAATAATAACAACAACAATAATAATACAGTTTATAAAACAATAATATCACACAGTTTTTTATCAGTGTTCATCACGGTAAACTTCTGTTGTGCAGCACTTTGTTTGCCAAAAAATGAGAAAAATACAAATTTCAGTTTATTGCATTTTAAAAGACAAATTAAAATG
This sequence comes from Sinocyclocheilus rhinocerous, assembly GCF_001515625.1. NCBI lineage: Eukaryota > Metazoa > Chordata > Actinopteri > Cypriniformes > Cyprinidae > Sinocyclocheilus > Sinocyclocheilus rhinocerous. The sequence continues at coordinate 345,080 of NW_015638954.1, read as the reverse complement.
TTAAAGTTTTATGTATTCATTTGATTACTGCCATATTTTATAATACATTTGTATGGAATTATAAAACAAAGAAACCAGAAAAAAATAAAACACACAGAATTTCTGGAAAATTAAACACATTTCATATGGCAGTATTATTGTGATATGTAATAATTTATTACATTGTTACAGTTTTATGCATTCAATTAATTAGAAATATTTTTTGATTATTAAAATTGACTTGCCATTGCAGCACTGCCTACAACAACTCTGACAGCACCTAAAATATCCATATTAATATCTGCAGCCTATTCTGTAACTTAAGCTATTTCTCATTCTGAAAACTATAAGCTTAAAGGCAAAGGACCATGTAACAATGTGAACACGCAAGCTATGCTGTCTTGTCGTTAACATCTATTGTTATGTTTACCTGGATGTAAATCATTTTGACAAAGAACAAATATTCATTTAATATGATCAGAATATCTTCCCAGTATACAGAATCCATTTATATATTTTTTCTTTTTAAGCAAGAGAAAGACTGGTCCTAATGTAAGTATGCTAATAATGTGCTAATGTCATGTTGAGGGAAACTTTATATTACAGATAGACACTTGTCCAGGATTGATAAAATGACTAGAGATATTATCAAAAAAAAAAAAAAAAGTGTTGCAGTTCTCAGACATAACAGTTGATCGTACACCATACACCTACACTGCAATGTGACAAAAGGCAATAGAAGCCAATATAATCATTAATTCTGTCTACATTGGATGAGGTGCGACACGGCAATATTGTATATATACAATACATTTACAATATATACAATAAGTTAAAAAAGCAAAATACCACACAAGACTTTGGAATTACACAGAGTATGTATATTATTTATATTTGAGACCGGTGTTGTTGTTTTAGCTAAATGAAGAAGTATTGCTGAGAAAAGGAGAAGCAGAGAGCACCAAGGAGTACTGAAAGAGCTCTTTAAATGCTGTGGAAATAATATTCACATCACTGATAAAGTTTACTGTCACTCTATTTAAACAGGGGAAGAACAAGAATTATTAAAGATGCTTATGAAAATGTTAATTGATTTTTAATGTGGAATGCAGCTTAGGGTTTCAAAGGGGAATTTACTCAGTTGTCATGGGAATAATGTCAAAAACCCATATCATCCTGAAATGTGCTTTATTTTTATTATGTGTTTAATATATACAATTAATTTCAGAATAAACAGCTAAAAACCAGAACATAGCTCACATAGCCAAAATGTGTACATTCAGACAGCAGTGAAATACCATTGTCTTGTTTGGAGTAATAAACATGGTTATCGTGTGCATAATTTGGTTATGAAAGACAACCAAAAGGGACTACCTGAAATTTACAGGAGTGAGAAGCAAATTTTGAGAATGAGTTCATTTGATATATGCTATATGAACAGAACACGGTGGACAGCTAGCCATTTATCATGCCTTTGCACCTGTCAACCTTCATACATTTTTACTGTGATTATACAAACTATTTATAACATGGCAGAAAATGGATCTACTTTGTGAGTGGGACAAAAAAATTTTTTGGGCAGTGGATCGCTAGTTATCTGATTATACAGACACAATCCAATCAATTTTTGTCTGCTGTATCATGTGCAGAACTATTTGAGGGTGACATTTGCAATGTGATGGTCAGTTACAATAGCTGGTTGTGTTGAGATTTGAGGATGGCGCGCTTACTCTTTTTATACATTTCCTATAAGAATGGCATAACAAAATACACTGGTGCTTATAGCCATTCCGAGATCTAGAAACTAGCAAAATAACACAGAGATCTATCCATGATACTATGTAATGAGTGAAGCTGAAACAGAGATAATATGTAAAGTCTTCTTGTTGTTCTTCGGATCAGTGCTTCTGCAGTCCATTCTGAACAAGATGCAGAAGATTTATTGCTTTTTTTAGAGAGCCTTTAAAAATAACAATAATCAATTCTGCTTCCAACAAAGTGTTCTTGCATCGACTTTGTACTTTGTATAGAATTTTCAAAGAGTCATACATTTTAAAATACACCCTTTTATGAGTAACATAAGGTCATATACATAGAATACATAAGGTCATATATACATAGAATACTCAGATTCAACATTTGAAGCAACAAACCAAATTAGTCTTAAAAGAAAGGGTTTTATATTTATAACCACTATCTACATCTCATTCCCATCCTGATTTTATTGTAAAAAATACAATATTTTTTAAAATACAGAAAATAGCTGGTAAGTATAAATAGTTACAGATTTTTGTTGTAATTGCCTTATTGTTCGAAATGTTGCACCAAATAGAAGAGTATAGAGACTAGAGCTGAGCCCGGATTCTTCCTCTGCTATTCACTGTTGCTTAGCAAAATAGTCTATTTGTGTGTGCCACCAAGTTATATTTTTATATAACAGCAGCGTCTATGGGTACATGACTAAAAGTGGTCAGTTGACGCATGCAAATGTTTGTGTAAATGAAATGCTGTTCGTTCAATGAATGTTTATTCCAATAAAGTTTCAAACCAAATATTTGTCTTGGTGTGAACAGACCTTTAGCGTTGATTTGTGTTGCAGATGAGACACAACCAAGTCACACATCGCACACAAAATTGGAAACTCTTCAGGAGTTTTGAAGTCATCATTGGATTGGTTGAATTATACAGGATTTTTGGTAGACGTGTGTGTTGCATTCTTTAACATTCTGCCTGGAAACAAAGATGCCGTGACGCCATACTCACTCATGGAAGAAGAAAGCTGTTGTGTTTACAACTGTGACGATGAGCGCTTATCAGGATCAACTAAACGCTGTGGAATATTGAAAGTTTGCGGCATAAATATCTTTAAACTAAGAGTTTTACACACAGTTATTGTGGGAACATTTCCTCGCCCCTATACAGTACATGACGCGGCACAAAACGAAACGTGATTGGTTGCTTTAACTGTCAGTCATATGGCCTCTTGGGGTGGCCTTGGCCATTCAAAGTGACCAAGGTTCTCAGAACTTCTGCCGTCAGTCTGAAGGTCTGGCTACGCAAGACTAATTCTTTGTAGATTCAGATCTTATGTTGCTCATAAAAGGGTGTATAACTTATGAATCTTTGAAAACTGTTGGTCCAATTCTCGTTATTAACAAACCATTAACTATGACTTTTACCTCAATAAACTCTTAATCCTAAGCACTAGTGTATTTTGTTATGCCATTCTTATATGTTATGTACTGTATGTGTTCCTATGTGTGACCTCTGCAAATACCATGTTATACAGACACAGGTTTTTATGCTACAAAACTTTCAAATGTATCATATTTTATTAGTTTGTCAAGACGATTCATACATAAATCGGATAAGTTTGGCATTTTGTTGTTCAACTCCTAAACACCAACTTGTTTGTTTGTTTGTTTAATGCAAAGAAAATTATTCACAAACACAAGTTTATTCTCCCTAGGGTGTGTTCCTACATCTTTTCAACTTGCCTCAGAGTAACCTCGTCATCCAGTGGCATATGGTAGACTTCATGACCACTGAAGACCCCATGTGTCTACTCTTCTATGGAGCCCGACCAGGAAATTACTCGGTGGCTGACCAGTCTGCACCTGCCCCAATATGCCTCCAGCTTCGCCCGGGCTGGCTACCATTGCTTTAAGGACCTCAGGAGCCTAACAGAGGAGAAGCTTTACCAGATGAACAATATTCCCACAGGACACCGTCGGAGGATCCTAAGCAGCCTGGAGACCCTGATGATGGAAGTGGATGGAGGTGAAGTGCCAGTGAGGAGAAAGCCGATCCCAAGACCTAGACAGGTGTTTCCCAAGGCTAAGCAGAGAGGAACATCTTGTCGACATTCTCAGGGCAGTAACATCCAGATGACAAGGCAAACTCTTCCTTCAGGGACTATTGCTGATTCAGAGCGGATGGCCATTGGTTCTGCTACACTTCCTCATACACTTCCTAGTGTTACATGTCACACTGTTTCCTCCAGCTCAAGCTCCGCCTCTGATCATGGCAGCAGCGAATCACTGGAGAATGTTTCAGAAGAACCTATTCCAGATGAGAATGATGACTTTTCCTCAGAAGGAGCTTCTGTAGGGTTTCAGGGAGAAATGGTTGAAAATGAAATATATGAGCAGTGTACCTTCATTAAGGAACCGTCTGAGCCGAGGTCCACCCGCTCCTATAAACTACGACACAGGCCTGTACCAGAGATCCCTGAACATCCCTTCATACCTCCTTATGACTGGTGAGTAAATATGTAAATGAATGAAACATTTATAAATATGTTTTTTATTTGTTTGTCATTAGTGATGCATTGAAATTATTATTATTTTTTTAACAGAAATCAGTTTTCATTTAGCCAAACACAGAAACCAAAAATAAAGTTTCAGTAATTCAATTTAGGTAATTGGGTAACTGAACTCCATATGCTGTTTGGGGTGTGATTTTTCTTAGATCATAATTTAAACCGGTTGTAGTAAAGTTCTTTGGCAATGAGCCAAATGAGCCATTTTTGATCATGGTAAAGTGTGTTCAAAGTGCTGCCATGTTTCCCTTTTGTACCTTTCCCACAAAATAGGTGCTGACACAGACAAATCGCGCCAACAGAGCAGCACTAAAAGTAACTGTTTTGGTTCGATGATTTCATCCCTCTAAAACTATTTTGTTTTGGCCTAAAATCCATTTTTTAAAAATAAATTTGCATCGAATATTTTTGGTTGCTGACACAGCAACACAGACATGGTGAACGCCAGCATGTCATAAATAGGAGTTTGACACGACACTTACCTCACGAGACGAGACGATACACAATATCGGGTTCACGAGAATGAGACAAGACAATATTTTCACACTTTTTTTTTAAGAAATCTTCAATCGTGAAAAATAGTCTTTCATTCGAATGAATGTCACAAAACGCAAAACAATGCAGGTGCATTTTGACTGCCGATTCATTCAGTAAGATTTTTTTTGGAACTATTTCCTTGGCGAAATTGAGCAAAACATAATATTGACTCTAAAATTTACCACATGTTAACTTTTTGTTTATTGAAACTGTTTATCGTGGCACATGATCTCGTCACACCCCTAGTCATAAGTCATAGTCATGTTACTTTCAGTGAAACTGAAAGTCTAAAACTGAAACATAATACTATAAGTACACAAACAATCAAGAAGAGTGAAATTATTTAGACTTTTTTTTGCATAATTTCACTTTTCTTTGAGTGTTTGTGTTGTACTTCTGTCCTTATTGTGTGCGTTGTGTGTGTGTGTATATATTATTATTATTATTATTATTATAGAAATGAAAATGAAGTACAATAATGCAGCTTAGCATTTGCAATTCAATGTTTATTTTTAAATAGTTAAAAAAAAGAGATTGAGATTTAAAAAAAAAAAAACTTTTTGCATTATTGTGTTCTAGCAACATTACCAAACCTATAATACAGTTAGAAGTAAATGACTTTTTACATTCTTTGACACTAAAACATCAAAAATGGGAAAAAAATAATTGTAATTTCATAATGTACAACAGTGAAAGTGATGTGATGTGTAGCCATCCATAGTAGTAGTTTAAACCATCCAAGTGCACACATACACTGTGGACCTGGAGCAGTGGGCAGCCATTGTTGGTGCCATTGGGGGTTTGGTGGCTTGCTCATTTTTTTTTTATTTTTAAAATTTCTTTACTTTTCTTTAATTATTGGCCCTCTGCCAGCACCATCCTGTCATGAATGACTATGCAGTTTATAGCATCAAGCTGAGTGTGGGTATTGAGGGTGGAAGAGGGTATTGAGTTGTGGGTATTGAGTGTGGAAAATAGCACTGTTCATTCACACTCCCCACCTACATTTCCTGCTAGTACTGAGAATCAAATCCACAACCTTTGGGTGTGACGCTTTAACCGTAGGTAATGCCTCAGCTTCCGGTCTGCCTCAACCACCTGCAGAGTGTTCTGATAGTGCTGTTCTGATCTGGCTGCATCAAGGTAATCAGCACTCAGCTTGATGGCATGCTCTGCAGAGTCATTCACTACAAAATAGAATTGTTACCCGAAGGTCAATGGCTCGATTCCCAGTACCGGCAAGAAATGTAGGTGGGTGGAGTGAATGAACAGCGCTCTGTGCTAGGCCTGGGCGATAAAACGGTATAGGTATTTATCGTCGGTACACCTTCTTTGATAACGATAGAAAAAAAATGTTCGATATAGCGCACGATATAGGCACGTGTTATGAGTGGCAGACAGCACACACAAACACGAACACATGCTGAAATGAGTGCTGAGCCTGCCTGTGATGAGGAGATTGTAAATAAAGAATGAATATTAGTCAAATTTAAAATAAACATTTGAATGTAAGGTGTGCGTCAGGGAGCGTCATCAGTGGCGCGTGAGATGCGGTGATGATGTAAGTGACGTTGTTGCATTTTAATGTTTTGTTAGTCTAACCCACGAGACGCGCCGCTGCAGCGTTATTCATTCAAAATACTAGAGAAATACAAAAGCTCAATGCGGAGAAGATCTTGATTAGGTTAAAACCGAAACCAAGCCATTCACACAGAACGCATATTCAGCGCATTTTTTAGACGGACAAATATGACTGCTGCACTCGCGTCTCACACAAGAGATGTATAGAAAGTCATGCAAAGTTAATAAAATAAAAAATTCTATTGCTCTTTGTTTTTAAAAAGGTTATAAAAAATGTCAATAATTATCGATACCGAACGATATGAAACATTATATCGTTGATAAATTTTTTAGCTATATCGCCCAGCCCTACTCTGTGCGTGACTGTACTTGGATAGGTTAAATTCAAGTATAGTCACATGAATAGGACAAATTGCAAGTATGGTCTACGCCACTTAAGTAAATAAAATAAACAAAAAATAAATTAAGAAAAAATGACCCACCAGTGCCAGAAAATTTTTGTTCTGTTAAAAATGCACATTTGTTGTGTGACTTAAGTGGAATACTAGGGCTAAAGTGAAAATCTTACATTTGATTTGTTAATGCATACTTTCAAACAAAAATGTTTGAAAATAATTTCCATTATCTTCAGCATTTTCACTATTGCACTATTGCAAATGACACTGGTGGAAGTGTTCATGACTTCCAAAAACAAATGACAAAAAGTACATAATGCCTCCTATATCACATTATACAGGCTAGGTAGTGCTGGTGGACAAATTAAAGTGTTTTGAGAGACCACATAAGAAATAGAACAAAAGCAGTCTGCAATACTGCACCTAAAATGTAAGCGACCTAATATTATTGTACTTGCTTATTGAACTGTTTATTGAACTATTGAACAGTCGTGATGGTGAAAACGTTGTGTGATGTTGCCTAACTAACTGTATTTTAAATATAAAAACATTCCATTTTGAATTTTTACCTCAGCATGCTGAGTTTCTTTGTGTTGTGTGTTTTAATTTCTCTTGGAGAGGCCGCTTGAGCCTCGCCTCAGCAGCGCAACCTTATACCGTCAGTACATGCATTTTATACAGCAGCTATATCCACTATTCGCCACTTACTCCAAATGTAATAAAATCTGAATAATACTTGCGTTTTGGTGATTGCCTAGTTATTTTTGGTTATTGATGTTTTAATCAGGTTACTTGTCTGGCGTTAATGAAGCGTTAATGTCGAGCCCTGGAGTCTATGTGCCGGGGCTCAGCCCTGGACGGCCCCGGCCCAATTTAAACCCTGGATGTCACTGAATGGGACTGTAAAATGTTGTTTGTTTTCTATCCATTCAATCAGAAATGTACAAAAAATTCACATTTTTCTCCTTACAAATATGTGTGCAGGAATGTGGCAGCAAACAACAATGACCATCTCACAAAGTCTGAGGGACTCATCTGCCCCACAGGCAGTCAGAAAGGTACACTGCGCTTCACTTTATTTCAGCTTCAGCAGTTTATATCTTTTGTTCTGATTTGTCTCTATTCTTGTGATTGAGTCATTGAGCCATTAAAAAAATGGGATGCAGTCTCTCAGAGGAATATGCTCTTATCTCCTCATGCATGCATGTGGAGAAGCCTAGTTTGCCAAACTTACAGCAGCTTGCTTGTGTGTGTGTCTTTGAAACTGCCTTTGGCTTTGAAATGCTCCATTGTGTCCCCATTCCGAACACGTCGCAGTGTTTGTAATTGTGGCAGGAAAGGTGCTTTTAGCGTCCTAGAGGAATAGTTTGGAAATTGTTTCAGCGAGATGTGTGTGTGTGTGTAGTCGGGAATTGGGAGTTACACTGAAGTCAGAAACCAGGCTCAGGTGTAAAAGTGGTTTAATAATGTCTATATCTACTAGATTTACAACCTAATTCTGTTCTTACTCTCTGGAGACTAAAATGTAATAGAAAGGTAGATGAAGTTTTAGAGGAAAAGTTTTAAGTACTGGGAACAGGGAATTAGTTTGCAACAGAGAAGAACGTGATGATCAGAAAATACGATGAGAAAAATCTATGTTTAATCAACAGTTTTAGAATATTTTGGCGTTCAAGTTAAGAATGACAGCAAAGAATGGGGCAAAAAAGGACTGTGGTGTCTCACGAACATTTCCAAAATGCTCAGTGAGAGATTTACACAATTATCCTGAAATGGGTTCTTGTAGAAGACGGATAAAACAGGGCAGAGAGAGAGAGAGAGAGAGAGAGAGAGAAAGAGAGAGTGAGCGTATCATCTTGTAGTTAGAAGGTCAACTCTTGATAAAGATAAATCATGACACAGATCTGAAATGACACCTTTGCTACTGGGTTAAGATGTGATACAATACAGTACAGTTCTATCATAGATAACATAGTGGCGTCTAGATCAAACACTCTACAGTAGGGTCTTATCTAGCGGGGGGCCCTGTCTATTAGCTATATATCTATGTGTGTGTCCGTCCGGAGGGAACAGTCTGGAATTCATGCTGCCCCTTACTGTCTCCGCAGAGGTATGGTGGTCATTTGTCACCTTGACAACCAGTCACCCAAGCTGCTCCCTCTTTGGTACATTTTCCAAGCTGGCTGCGCTAAAGGACAGTGTGTGGGATCTCATTTTATGCTTGTTCTTTTCTCTCTTTTGCCTCGTTCTTTCTTTGTCTTACTCTTTCTCCTTTGCCCTCCTAGAATCGAACCACATAACCACAACCTGCTTTGTCATAATGATTCATTCCTGTTGTGTTAATTACAGCATCACTTCAAAGGACCTTGTCCCCCATTGCCCCATATGGAGAGCTTTTTCTGTACAATTCAGCAGAAAAGGAATCGGTGAGTGTATACGAAACCTGCCTGTGCTGGAATTTGTTATGTTAAAATGAATGCTACATATAAAGTAACATGATTTACAATGACCTCACATGTAGAGCACGAATTACAGTTTTAGTAAGGGCATTTTCACATCTGGAACATTTGTTTTTAGAACCTGCCTTGTTTTCTCTCATAGTTCAGTTTACTTAGGCATATATGAACATGGCAATTGTGCTTGGATCTGCACCAAAAAAAAAAAAAAAAAGTGGTCTCAGCTCGATTGAAAACAAATTCTGGAGTGGTTTGCTTGTGAGTAAACAGCAATCTGACCCAGCAGTACAATGAACCAAGCTGTGCCATCAGTGTCGTAATTCATAATTGAAAATGTGTTACGTAAAAAGCAGCAGTGTCTGTAGGTGAGCACATTACTTACTGCACTTGAAAACCACAGAAAAAAACATCCTAAAATGTCACCCTGGACCACAAAACCAGTCATAAGGGTCAATTTTTCGAAATTGAGATTTATACAACATCTGAAAGCTGAATAAATAAGCTTTGCATTGATGTATGGTTTGTTAGGATAGGACACTATTTGGCTGAGATACAACTATTTGAAAATCTGGAATGTGAGGGTGCAAAAAAATCTTAATATTGAGAAAATCGCCTTTAAAGTTGTCCAAATGAAGTTCTTAGCAATGCATATTACTAATCAAAAATTTAGTTTTAATATATTTACAGTAGGAACTTTACAAAATATCTTTATGGACCATGATCTTTACTTAATATCCTAATGGTTTTTGGCATAAAAGAAAAATCAATAATTTTTACCCATACAATGTATTTTTGGCTATTGCTACAAATATACCCCAGCGACTTAAGAATGGTTTTGTGCTCCAGGGTCACAAATGTCATTGCTCTTCTCTGAAACAAAGCTGTGATTCTCACTCTTACTGATAAATTGTATATACAGTACTGTATGTAACACATTACGGTACAATTAAGTCCCTTTAGTCTACAGGTCTTGAAAATGCCGTAAGACATTCATAACAAGGGTGAACGGTATTTGAAAACAGAATTTAGAAAATAGACTTGCTTTTAGTTTCATCTTGATTGCTTTTGTTTTTCAGGATGTGGGCAACGATGTTATGTCCAGTCAAGGAGTAAAAGAGAACCTGGATCAACAGAAGTTAAGGTGAACAGTTTGGAAAATTTCATTGTCCTTTAGCCTGTTTTTTAACAACCTAATTCAAAAATAATAAACTTGTACGTGAAGTCCTCTAATTCTTGATGATTTCAGTGATTTTAGCACGGTTTGTAGATTTTCATGTGCCGACTGTGGTACTCGGAGGATCTCTGTAGACAACATTGTGGTTTGTAGGATATGATGGCCAGGTGTAATGGCCAATCAGCATCAGCACCTTGGATGTGAATTAATTTTCATTGATGAAAGTGTTCATTATCAAATATTCTTTACATATGCTCTATCTATTCTTAAAGCGATAGTTCACCCAAAATAAAATTCTGTTGCAAACCTGTATAACTTCCTTTCTTCTGTAGGGTTGGTAACCAAAAAGTTTGGACTAAAAAAAATGCTGAGACATTACTCAAAATATTGTCTTTTTTAAAAGAAAGTCATACAGGTTTGAAATGACATGAGGGTGAGAAAATGATGATGATGAGAATTTTCATTTTTGGGTAAACTTTCTCTTTAATTTTCTTCAGGAACAGTGTCCCTCTCGCTAAATATGGTCATCCTTTCAAAGAACATAAAGCAATGGAAATGAAATGAAGTTACCTACCTAATTATTGTGAGTGTTATTATTTTGCCTTTTCCTTACTACAACTTAATATTTTTTTTAGAAACAAGCAGACACAAAACCAAGAAAGAGCACACAATCACAAGAAGCAAGACCTTTCCAAGCAACATTATGTCCATGATGATGATGATGATGATGATGATTACTCCACTCTCCAAGAATCCACGCTTAGTCAGCGATTGGCTACTGAATGCTCTTTTAAACATCCTACTCTTCTCTCGAGCACTGGACCATCAATTTTCGCCAAGCCTCAAACAGATGTGAAGGACATATACAGTATGGCACAAGATGACCTACCAGGCCTACTGAGACCAAACCTTCCTTCTCTAACAGAAGTTTCCATTTCTCCCTATGCCTGCTTCTATGGGACCCATAATGCTGCCACCAAAGCAGGCTGGCTAGACAAACTCTCTCCTCAAGGGTAAGGAACACGCAGGCCTCTGTTTGCTGCTTTGCACTCTTTGTGTATACTCTTTTTTTTTTAAGGATTATTCTTGAGAATACTGTAAGTCAAGTACTAAAGCACATAAATGTTAAGGAATAGTTCACCCAAAAATGTTGTTCTCCGTACACTGTTATTTTATATTTTGAACACAGAAGATGCACTTCATGCAGCTCTTTGCCATTCAGTTCATATGACCTCATGACCATGAAAGTAGCTGCATGACTCATGCACTAGATTTTAAGTCTTCTGAAGCCACACAACAGCAGGAACCTTACCAAATACACAAAATAATGTTCTTTTTAGCAGCATCATATGACCCCTTTAACGATCAATTAATTGATTAATCGTTAACCTTAATGCTGCGAAATGTGTCTATGCAGTCCGGCACGACAGGATGTGCAAAAGTTACTCAAAAAAAAAAAAACCCCGCTTTCTCACCCGAATTAAAGGGGTTTTAGTCTGAATAAAATTCTAGTAGCAGGATTGTAAAATGAATAGATGTGATTATGATCATTTGATAAAATGAAGAGAGCGCGCAGTACGTTTGAGATCATTTTACTTTGTTGACTGTTTCCTATCCCGTCACGGAGACCGCTG
>NW_015638954.1:332171-332677 GCF_001515625.1 Sinocyclocheilus rhinocerous | reverse complement strand
GTATAGTCAGTGTCGGTCACAGCGCCTTTTAATTGCTGTTTTGAATCCAGCAATTATTTATTTACAAATTATAAGCTATGATTATGACAAGTGTGGTATAAAAGCTTTGTTTATTAGAGGAATAACTGGTTAGCTGGAAAATGTTACATCGCGACCATGCTTTTGGATGCCGTTCGAGCCCATACAGCCTACATTCACACGGCTTTGTTCTGGTTTGCCGTTTGGTCACGAATTTCCACAAGTTCAATAATACTTAGGCATTGTTTCTTTTCCTAAATCCTCACCGTCTAACCCTCTAATTTCGCAGGTTTATTTTATTGTCATTCACTTTTTATCACTGTTTTCGCATCTAAGGGAAATGAAAGATTTCATGGCCATGAATTAAGAATTCGTTCAATGTATTAATTTGTTCCCTCATTTTAGTTAAAACAGTGGCCACAAATTAATAAGTCGTAGGAACGAATTAACAAATTGTAGGAATGAATAGCCTATCTGTCCTGTGTCCC
>NW_015638954.1:320941-332091 GCF_001515625.1 Sinocyclocheilus rhinocerous | reverse complement strand
AATGATGATGCATTTATATACCGTCACCGTCACTCACAGCCGCTCGCACGTGTTTTGTGCATGAGCCGCACGCAGCCCAAAATTAAACGACTTAATCGACCATCGATAGCTTTAATCGATTGCATCTCTTATCAGCAATTAATCGATCATCGATTAATCGTTGACATCCCTACTTTACAACAAATGGCCAAGCAAAGCGCACGACACTGACAAGGTACGCGATACAGTACGAGACCAAACGCCATTTCAGCACGTCTCCTACTTCACACTGCAGTGAGCTGACCGCAACGTGCCCAAACCTTTGTAGCTTGAATCCACTGTAATTCTAATGACACAATTCATATTTCACATTTAGCAGCATTGATTACTAAATGCTCCAGTTCTAAGAGCAGTAATGTGCTCCTGCTGGCCACATGACCTAACGGTTATCCAAACATTGGCTGCTGCTTGATATGTAATTATTTATTCAAATTCAGAGAATCAAATTGTGTTGAATTTTTGTTATCTTTATTAGCTTGACATCACAATTTGAGTCTGTAATTGCAAAGTGGCCTTATTCTGCTTAGATTTTTTAAATGGATGAAAATTTGTCATTAAACTATACAGTACATGAATATACAGTAAGATGAAGGTACCACAGCTGTTTCTGGTTTCTCTTTTATTTGTATTTACATTTGTATTTTACAGCTTGGATTTTAGTTATAAAATTTCCCCCTTGTTCAAAAGTTTGGGGTCTTTTTATCAAAGAATCCTGAAAAATATATGACAGTTTCTTCAAAAATATTAAGCAGAACAGCTGTTTTCAACATTGATAATAATAAGAAATGTTTCTTGAGCACCAAATCAGCACATCAGAATGATTTCATGTGATATTGAAGACTGAAGTAATGGCTGCTGAAAATTCAGCTTTGCATCACAAGAATAAATGTAATTTTTAAATATATTCAAATAGCAAACAATGATTTTAAATTGTAATAATATTTTACAATATTACTGTTTATACTTTATTTTTTTTTATCAAATAAATGCAGACTTGATGGGCAAAAGAGACTTCTTTTAAAAACATCAACAAATCTTGCTGACCCCAAATGGTAGTGTATGAATCATTTTTGAAAGCAAGTGTACAATGCTTCAGCAGAGGCGGGCATTAACTTACACTCTATTTCACACTTTATTTTCGTATCAGTTTGCATACATGCTAAACCCACTTGTTAAAGTGGCCTTCCTGTTTTAGTTTTTTTCCCTCTTCCTCCTTTTGCTTGATGCTTTATTTTGCTAGTTGACACACCACAATGCCAGTTGAGTGGTTGCACTGGGCAAATTTATTCATTTTGTTTCAAATGGCCCTGATAATAAACCCTCACTAAATGTCAGTTTAATATTGTAACATGAATAATGATGTGTTTTGACTTTTGTCAACATGACACTTTATTTTGTACTTGTAGGAACTGTGTCTTTCAGAGAAGATGGGTGAAGCTTGAAGGAGGAAATCTCACTTACTACAACAGCGATAAGGTGACACGCACACACACATATTCGCAAATTCTCACACACAACAGGGCTCTGCCATGTCATGTCCTTGTTTCAGTTTGAATGGGGAGAGCAGAGACAAGCCTAAAACCCTGGTGTCAGTTTCAAACTCAGCATGTACAATCAGTTCAAAGTATCTCAGAGCGTCCAAACTGCTGCAAATCCCTCTCTTAATTTTCACTTCCAGTGGGATAAACCTAAAATGTTCTTCCATAGCTGTCGACAGTCACTCACTCTTTTTGCAGATATAGTATTATCGCAGTAGGACAGAAACAGCACTGGTTGCAGGAACAGGGTGATATTATCAGTGTAAAACAGTGGGGGTAGAGGACACTGTAATAGAGACGGAGGGGGCATTGGGTGAACCTGCGTGTACCATGCTTTTGTCTTTCTTTTAGTCTTTTAAGCCTAATCAAAAGAGGAGCATCAGTGGAGCGGCCTGTTATAGCTTTCAAACATACCAGTCGCTCTTTCCTTCTTACTCTTTCCCTTTTCATGCCCTGTTTACTTGTTGACATATAATTGTGAGATATTATTACAATTTAAAGTAACCGTTTTCTGTTTTAATATATATTTTTTTGTTTTAAAATGTAATTGATCCTTCAGAAATCATTCTTATATGCTGATTTGCTGCTTGAGTAACATATCTTATTATTATTAGGGATGCACCGATACCACTTTTTCCAGTACTCGCCCGATACCGATACTGTTATTTTTGGTACTTGCCGATACCGAGTATTTTTATTGCATTTGTAGATTTTTTAAATATTGGGTACAGAAACCAAAAGTATATCCTTCGGTTATTTTCACACTTAATTATGCCCATTAAAATGTATTTTACAAGTTTTTGTTACTTTCACTGTTCATTTTTTGCTCTATGGTACATCATCTTTAATTTAACCAGTATCGGTATCGGTGCATCCCTACTATTAATAAGCAGCAAATTAGGAGTTTATTGAGGCAAAAGTCGTAGTTAATGGTTTGTTAATAGCAAGAATTAAACCTTAAAATAAAGTGAGACCAAAAATTGCATTGCCCTTAAACATTTGAACGGTAATGCAAATATATCTTATAAATACAGTTAGGTCCATATATTTGGACACTGACACAATTTTCATAATTTTGGCTGTGTATGCCACCAGAATAGAATTAAAATGAAACGATCAAGATGAAATTGAAGTTCAGACTTTAAGCTTTAATTCAAGGGGTTGAACAAAAATATAACATAAAATACTTATGAATTACAAACATTTTTATACACAGTCCCCCCATTTTCAGGGGCTCAAATGTAATTGGACATATAAATGTAATCATAAAAAAATGTTCTTTTTTAATATTTTGTTGAGAATCCTTTGCAGGCAATGACTGCCTTAAAGGTGCAGTAGGAGATCTTGGAAAATGCTAACTTTAACCTGATAGCACTGTAAGCGAATGTCCCACCCTCCCTGCAAATCACTGTCCAAAGCCACTCCCCCTGAACGCATACACACTCACATACCAGAATACCAGAGACAACATTACTAAAATACATCATGTGTCATTCACCAGTGAGATAACTTTATACAGTTAGTAAAAGTACTACAATACCAGGGAAGAAGGTCGGGTTGTTGATGTTTGTTCTCGCTCTGTCTGCACAGCGTACGTGAACGCGCTGATGACGTATCCTGTCTGCGCGAACCAGGTGCGCAGAGGTATGCAAATTCATATGTTGACAGGCAGGTAGGAAAGTCAAAAAAAATGCTCGGAACGAGCGTTTTTTTAGATGTTTTTTGGCAAAGTCTAATCTGGCCTTGTTTGCACCTTGTGGTGAACCCTCTGTATTTGCTCTTGTGAAGTCTTCTCTTGATTATAGACTTTGACAGTGACACACCCACCTCCCGGAGAGTGTTCTTCTCTTGGCTGGATGTTGTGAAAGGGTTTTTCTTTACCATGGAGAAGATTCTCCGATCGTTGTCCTCCGTGGACGTCCAGACCTTTTTATGTTGCTGAGCTCACTAATGCGTTCTTTTTCTCAGAATGTACCAAACTGTTGATTTGGTCACTCTGAATGTTCATGCTATCTCTCTAATGGATTTGTTTTGTTTTTGAAGCCAGAAAGATCAGAGAGTGCACTTTAAGCCTGTATTCATTATATAACTGCAACTTGAATATGTTTTGGTCAGCAGCTAAAATAATAAAAATTGTGCCTGTGTCCATATATATATATGCTCTTAACTGTATATCTTGCCTAGAGAAACAAGTTAGTCAAAACTTCCTAGTATAATGCCACTTAATTTAGGAATTATAGGAAACATATTTTCCATTGTCAGTATCCACTCCATCACATTTAAGAGGCTGATTTAGTGGTAGCATTTAGCGGTAAGTGTGCATAGTAAGCACAAGCTCTCTGGGTTCCCTGGGTCTTCTAAATTAAGACAGGCTTCTTTGCAATGACATCATGCATTAGGAGTTAATGGTGACTTTTGCATTCATAACTAAATGTTTTGTGTGAGTGGTGGCCACAATGAAGCTCTGCTGTGGTGTTTTGTGCAGTTGCTAGGACATTAAAAAGTTGGTCCTCTGAGCAGTTTTTATTGCACTTATGTTTGTTTGTTTGGTGGTTGCTTACTGGTTCCTTCTATATATTAAAAATAAAGAAAGCAACAGAATTTGCCTTAACAAGCATCACTTATCAAGAATACTAAGGAAAGTTTCAAAGAAAGTTTCCTCCAACTTATTGTCCTCAGCGGGCACATTCTCTCCTCAGTCTCTTTTCTCTGATTGAAATGGTTAATCTCAATCACTGCTCGCTTCTTGACATCACATAATGACGTCATCAATCAGAGACCTCCTTAAGCGTGGGAGAGAAGCAAGCACGGCACTCCCACTGGATCTCTGTAGGACCCTCGGGGACAAACTTACCTGATGTTTCATCAACCTTGCGACCAGGTCTGTGACGTCTAGGGATCCAAGTAACACTTTCATGAGTTTTAGTTTGTATGTGTGAGTGAGAGAGGTTTAGAGTGTTACCTGTCAGTAGGCAGGGTGTGTGGAGATGTTTGGGTTGGGAATGGGATCAGTTACCTTGTATCTGAAGTACAACTGTGTGGAAAATCCAGAAAAGCTCAAAAGTCCCCTGGGAGCGCCAGTGGAAAGCTTTCTCACCACCCACCCCCGGGTTTTGATGGTTGTAGTCCATCCAACTTAGGGCAAAAGTGAGCTTCCCATGATCTGCAACTTATACACTACCTGTCAAATAGCTGATTAAAAAAAAAAATGTTTTTGAAAGAAGCCTCTTATGCTCCTCAAGGCTGCATTTATTTGATCAAAAATACAGTAAAACAGTAATATTGTGAAATATTACAGTACAATTTAAAATAACTGTTTTCTACTTTAATATATTTTAAAATTTAACTGAATTTCAGCAGCCATTGCTCTAATTTTCAGTGTCACATGATTAAGAAATAAAAAAAAATATATATATTTTTTATTTTATTTTGCAAGGTCAAAATAAATTGATCAAAAATGACAACAAAGTCTTTTATAATGATCTAAAAAAGATTTTTCTTTTCAGATTTTTATTTATCAAAGAATCCTGCATGATGGTTTTCACAAAAATATTAAGCAGCAAAAAATGGTTTTCAGCATTAATGACCATAAGAACCAGTATTAATAATTGACCACCAAAATTAATTGATAATAACTGAGTATCAAATCAGTGTATTAGAAAGATACCTCAAGGATCATGTGACACTGAAGACTGGAGAAATGGCTGGAGTATTACATCACAGTAATGCATTAGTTTTTAAATATATTAAAATAGAAAAGAGCTTTCAAGACTTCTTTCAAGAACATAAAAAAAAATCGTAATTATTTCAGAGTTTTGATGGTAGCGTATGGCAGAAGATCTTCTAGAATGCTACATTCAGCTGTGTGCTTTTGGCTAGTGTAGGATGTTGCAAAAAATGCAAATGCATCATATTTCTCACATTATATTTCTGCACACCATACATTTACAAGTAATTTTCCACACTCAAGTGCATTAGCTGCCCTCTGCCAGGTGGTGTCCCCATGGCTCCACTGCAGAACTAAACCAGTGCTGGTAAAAACAAATGCTAATGACATTACAGGCACTCTCTGGTTCTCTCTGAACGAATGCAGACTTCATCAGTCAACTCTATCGCACATTCGGATGTATGTGTTCATGAACATCAAAGTGCATATATAGAACAACTGCTGTGAGCGTGACACATCGTCACAGATTTGCACAAGCCATACAAATAAATCCTGCTATAAACTTTTTGTGCAGCGTACGTCTTTGTTATATGTGTGTTTGTATAAGCACACACCAAAGTGCTTAAACCATCTCTAAACTCTTAATGGACGCACTTGCGTTTGCACATGTACTCTTTAAGCCCCCTTCATCGTTCCGACCCTGAAAATTGTAATTATAATGAATAATTAACGCCAGCTTAGAGAGCTCCTCATTATTGCCACTTAGCTTCCTATAAACATGCACACCTCTTCACTTTTATCCCCCTTTCCTCTCATCCGCTGCTGTCCAGATTTTAGACAGAGGAAGTCTCATTAATATGCCGGCGAGTTCAGCGGTGGGAAGGATACAGAATTGGAGAGAGTGAGCAAGGAGTGAAATCCCGGAGAGAGGTGATGGCTGCCCCCTACCATAATTAGGGTTAGCTGCAGCCATCGTTGTTAACATGCTGCCTTAATTTGAGGAGATGGTGCTCTCTCTGACCCCTCTTTCTCTCTCTTTCTTGCTCGCAATCTTACGCTCCCTCCGCTTTGTGAGTTTCTCTTCCTTCATCCCTTGGTTCATTCTCTCTCTATCAAGCAATCCCTAAGCTATCATATCCCTCTCTTTCTCGTTCTCTCTACTTTCTCGCTTTCTCTCCCTCATCGGCTCTCTTACTGTCTATCTTTGGCATTACCTCTTCCATTTGCGCCAGCTGAGGAGGGGGTCCCTCACTAAATCTTCTCTTCTATTTCTGTATGGACGAATTCTAGAAATAGTGCAAGGTCATCATAATAATTAACAGCCAACTGAAATGGACAAATTAATCTTTCTTTTTTTCCCTCTTTCACTCTTTTCCCTTGTCTTTTGTCCCTGTCTTTGTCGCTCACTCTAGCCTTATTCCTAAACCCAGTGAACTACATCACTTCTTACTGTCAACATAGGCAGCTCCTTTCTAAGGTATCCTAACTGAAGTGAAACCTCATAACCGAGTGTTTTGGAACGGCCTACACAGGTGCAATTTATGGATTATACAAATAACACTCTAAGAGTATTAAAATGAATCACGCAACGTGATTTACTAATGTTTGCGCTAGTCAAATTACTGGTATTTGCACCATTAAAGCTTAAAGTAGGTGGTAATTTGCGCTGCTCTTGGTAGATTGCACTGGTCATTATAGAAATAATATGGCTGCATTTGTGTTCTTTAATGTGCGCATTGTCAGTAAATCATCCGCAGAATTTTCCCCTCCGATCGGCGCTTTTTGTGAAATTACACTCTAACGCTAATTTGCCCTTGTTTAGAAAATCTGGCACTAAAAGTAATAATGCTTTTATCATTTTGCAGTGCATTATGGAATTGCCTTCTTCGTAAAGCGATGTATGCAATGCTACCTTAATATTCAACCAAAACAGGATTGCTTAATTAAAATGTCTATCTTTTAGAACAGACTTGTCACCTATGTTGCCTAAAATGTTACCTGCGTAGGCAACACGCTAGGTTTTGGAACAGATCTCAAGTCTCCCTTTCCTCCTCCCTCTTCATTTTCAGTTCTCCACAGTGTTTGCCCTTTTCTATCCATCACAGTCTGCTGTTTCAGAGTGGCTGGAGTGCTGTGTATGAGTTCTGTAGACTAAAGGAGGTCTCACAGTGCTCTACTGCTGCTTTGGAGGCTTACGTTGGTTTGAAGCACACAGAGAGACCAAACACTGCTTTCTCTAAACAATCCCTCTTTTCTTTTTTTTATATAAAGCAGATGCATTATAACTGGTTTGAGGTCCCTGTTGGAAACAGTGTATGAGAGTGATGTTGCAATATCTTTGTACACTATCAATCAAGTTTATATATGTATAAAATTAGTTTTTTTGTTTTGTTAGCTTTTTGTTTGGTTTTGTTTTGTGTTTTTTTTTTAAGTTTGCTTTTGTTTTGTGTTTTTTAAGCTTGCGTTCGTTTTGTGTTTTTCTTTGCTTTTTGTTTCATTTTGTTTTGCATTGTTTTGTTTTGTTTTGTTAGCTTTCTTTTGGATTTGCTTTGTGTTATTTGTTAGCCTTTAGTTTGAACCAATGCATCCAAAATGGGTGTTTTGTTTTGTTTGTTTGTTTTCTGTTTAGTGTTGCGTTTTGTTTAATTAGCTTTTTATTTGGTTTCATTTTGTGTTTTGTTTGCTCTTTGTTTTATTTTTATTTTTTTGCGTTGTGTTTTGTGTTTTGTTTTACTAAGCCTGTAGGAAGAAAGAAGTTTTTGAGATCACGAGAGACATAAATTCAGTCAAGTGTGTCCAGACTTGTGACTGGTAGTTTGTAATCTGTCCATATGCACTTTGTGCTATGAATTATTTTTCTGTCTCCCTCATTCTTTGCAGGAGATGTACTCGAAGGGCCTGATACCTATTTCAGCAGTTAAACAAGTTCGTGCTCTGGGTGAGAATAAGTTTGAGGTGGTCACGTCTGTAAGAACCTTTGTGTTTCGGGCAGAGAAAGAAGGTGAGCCTCTTTGCTTTTCTGTCAGTCTCACGTTTCGATCCCCCTCTGTTAATCTCTTTTAAACCAATTCACTCCCACTCTCACTCTTGATCTTTTATCATCTTTTCACTCATATTTTTATCGCTTTACCATCTCTGCTATAAGATAAGATGTTCTGAGTAGATCTTCCACACTGAATCAGAGAGAGTGAAAGAGAGAGGAGAAGCCAGCCAGACTCAAGGAGAACACAATATTATGACATAGAGCTGAACTAACCGAGACGATGATGATGACAGCCGTAGATTTGATATGTACAGTAAACACCCTGTTGGTGCATATAGTTGCCACACCATTGCCTGTGTATTTCATGGGATATTTTTCTTAATATTCATTTTAAGCTGCATTAAAGCCTGATTTAAAGACTGTGAAAAGGCTGATTATGGTTTTAATGGAGAGACTCGTGGTGTTTAAGGAGTTGTCTGGTACTTTAGCTGCAATTCAGGATCAATTTAAAACCGTGTTAGCATTTAGTGGCTCTGAAGGTTAGTTCTAGTCGTGATTTATTGAGAGTGTTACTTTAATATTACAGCTAGTTCATTAATAATAGCATTTTAGCATGATTTTGTGCTATTTTTTGGTGAAAATATTTGTAGATTTGTGTGTCGTGAATCTCCAAGTACTTTCTGTGGCCACTGTATGTCTGTAGACCTAAGTATGTCATATATATTATTTGTCATTATTAGTAAATGGAGCAACTTGACTTTCTCATTACCATTAAGACTTTTTCAGACATCTTGCCGTAAAATGAACAATGTAAGGGTGAGTAGTTCACCATGAGCCAATCAATTACCATGTTATTGACACAGCCTGTGCTTTCCCCATTGCAAATTACTGTGGTAAATCTTGAGGCTAATAGCACTGCTGTGTGCCATAGTGTCCCAGAATATCAGCAAATAATGGCCTCCTCAGTACCTACTTTATCCCCAGCTCTTGTGTAATGACCTCTGACCCATGGTAAGTAAATTACTCTGAGGGAAGTCAGTTTAGGCACTGTACTTTCCACCATCAAAAAAATAAAAATAAAAATCAGAGACAGAGAGAGAGCACTGGTCCAATCTGCTCATGCATCTTTAAACAGCTTTATAGCAGTCTGAAAGAGTCATCAATCTTAAGATAAACACAAGCGAGGAGGAGAGAGAGAATGAGTGAGTGAATGAAAGAGCTGGAAGTGGGTGGTCATGGGATGAGCACAAAAGATAAGAATGAGAATTAGTGCTAGAGATCGAGCACACTGGGATCATTTAGATGAGAGTGTGTGTGTGTGAGCAAACATTCATGGCTGTATACTCTTTCTGGGGCAGTCTTCAGCTGTGCAGGCCTCTTCTTTCAAATAGAGTGTAATATTTTCGGAATAACAACTTTTTCATGGATAAAGGGGAATAATATCTTTTGCAGCCACCAATTTTCGAGGTTTGGAACTTTGTAAGTAATGGCAAAGTGCAGTTTGTAACTGTCTATGAGAATGTATTGAAGCCATGGTCACTTTCAGTGATAACTAGGACTGTCAAAGTAAATTAAAATTGTTTAATGCTGTTTCTTTTTTGAGGAACTGTCTATATAATCTGCCATCTTTGCTCATGGCGACTCGTGGGTGTTCAGTTCTGCTGTCAGGTTGTTGTGAATCAGTCACCTGAAACTAAATGTGATTTTTACACTACCATTCAAAAGTTTGAATCAGTACAATTTTTTTTAAATATCGTTGAAGAATTCTTGCTCACTAAGGCTGCATTTATTTGATCAAAAATACAGGAATATTGTGAAATATTGTTACAATAAAAAATTACTTTTCTTTTTAAAATTTGATCATAAACACCATTTATTCTAGTTATAAATATTGAAAATAGTTGTGCTGTTTTTTATTTTTATTGAAACCATGATACTTTTTTAGGTTTATTTGATGAATGGGAAGTTAAAAAGGAAATTATTTATTTGAAATAGAAATACTTTATTACATTAACATTATAAATATAACATTATAAATATTTTTAGTGTCATTTTTTGATCAATTTAATGCATCCTTGCTGAATAAAATTATTAATTTCTTACTGATCCCAAACTGTATTGCTTATAAAAATGGGATCATGCTTACCAGCTAAACTTTTGTCTTTGAGAACTGATATTAATCAATAAAAAAATAGAGAAAATGTTCTTAATGGATTTCATCATATTTATAAATATTTATAAACCCAGGTGGAATATTTAACAAAAGTAAAGTTATTTATACTTTTTTATGGTGTTATTTAATTATCACCTACCAGTGAAACTCGCAAGCAGCAGTCTTGCAAAGCAGCTTTACACATGTCCATAAAGTGTGGGCAAAGTTGTTATATTATCTCATTATTGCAGGTTTTTATTTCAGTCTTTGCATTTCCTGGGCAGTGTGAGGAATACAGAATGAGATGTGCAAGTGAGACGAGTAAAGAGCACCATTGCCAAAAATATACCCCTCTCAGGTGTCTTTAGTTTATACAGTACATATGCAGAGCACAGATGAGTGTTATTGTTTAATCCAACATATTTACATATTGTGTTCTTTCCTTAAAAATTAACTCAACTAATTAACAAATAATTATGATTAATCACAATTAAAAATGTTGGCAATTGACAACCCAAGTATTAACAAAAAATTTAGGTAGTACATAGAATAAGTGGAATTGGTAGATATGGCTACACAAACTAAACTTAAGGAGTGAAATGTGGTTATATATCTGATGCACCAACACTTAAATTGCGCCTAACTCTATTGCTGACTACAAGCACATTTTAGTGTTGTCCAAAATACACTGTATGCAAAAACACTCACCTTTAATGAAATGAGATCTCTCTCTCTCTCTCTCTCTCTCTCTCTCTCTTTCTTTCTTTCTTT
>NW_015638954.1:320189-320604 GCF_001515625.1 Sinocyclocheilus rhinocerous | reverse complement strand
CTTCCCCCCCCCCCCCCCCTTCTCTCTCTCTCTAGATGTGGCAGGTGCTGTAGACCTGCAGAGGATAAGAGTATCCAGCTGTTAATGTTTTTTGGCTAGTGTGTGTGCTCGCAATGAATTTGTGCAAGCCCCTGTAGCCCTATTTAAACACAGCACAAGAGAACCCTCACAGGCTTCCTTCCCCCATCTCACACGAGCATACACAAACACACAGGCAGACACAATGCAATGAGGCACAGGGGCTTTTGCATACCTGCTTTGTTTGCAGATTTGAAAGTTTATAAAGTATAACAATAATATTAGACACTTTTTCCTTCCCTCTTATTCCCATGGCATGGTGTCTCTCCACACACGCGCACGTGTACCTGCGCATTTACTAACGTACTTCAAACAGACTGCAGCGTTCCTCCACAGA
>NW_015638954.1:299928-319906 GCF_001515625.1 Sinocyclocheilus rhinocerous | reverse complement strand
ACACACACACACACACACACACACACACACACACACACACACACACACACACACACACACACACACTTCTGCTTCTTACCTCCCTCCATCTTTTGTCTTCCCTCTAAGGAGAACGTCAGGATTGGCTAGAGGTTCTCCAGTCTGCTGTGAGCTCCCAGCCCTCCATTTCCCATCAGCCTCACAAAAATAACACAAACAAGAGTGGCTACGTCGAGCTGCGTGGCCTCAAAGGAAGAGTCTACCTCAGCCTCATGGGAACCAGCTTTAGACTCTGTAAAACAGACCAGGTAGATCTATAGTATATGCATTTTTTTTTTTTTAATATTGGTTCTTTTTGACATTGTTAAATGTTGATCTGGATTCATACTGCTGCTGTCCGCATGAGTTTAAAATAAGTACCAGACCTCAACAACCATGTTCAGGGTCCCCCAACCTGTCTATCTGTCCACCATCAAACTTCACTGTGCTAAGCCATTGCTTCGGCCAGCTTGTATGTCCATCTATCTACTTCTTGTCTGTCTGTCTCTTTTATCTGTCTGTTTGTATCTGTAAGTCTCAGTGGCTAAACCATTGCTTCGACCAGCCTGTTTGTCTGCCTATCTAGCTCTTGACTATCTCTCTGTAAACGATATTACTTTATTACTCTGTAAATTAATTAGAATTTTTCTTCCTTTGTTTTTGTATATATAATTGTCCATCCATCCGTCCATCTACCTTTAAACTTCACTGTGCTAAGCCATCTATCTATCTGTCTGTGTGTCTGTCTGTCTATCTATCTATCTATCTATCTATCTGCAAACTCTATTACTTTATTACTCTGTAAATTGATTACTTAAATTTTTTTCTTATTCTCCCTTTGTTTTTTTATATAATTCTGTCTGTCTGTCTTTAATGTCTGTTTGTGTCTACAGTACCTTCAGACTTCACATCTCTTGTCTGTCTGTCTCTGTGTAAACTCTATATCTATTTAAACTTTATTACTGTGTTTAATTACTTACCTTTTTGTATTATTTTCCTTATACACCCTTTATTTGTGTGGAGATAGTTGGACACTGTTTTCTCACGGTAGTGAAATAACCCAAACTTTCACACTTCATGTTTTAAAGTATGTGACATCTGTTTTGTGCTCCCTCCTATGTGAATGAGCCCATATGCTGAGCGTATAGTTATTACAATGCACACACAAGCCCTGACATTTCGCATGCATGTGTATGTGATCTATGCCTAATCGGTCTCAGTTTTAAACGAGATTAAGCTGAGAATGTTATTCTGTATGAATAGGTGGCACACACGCTCACACACACTTTATCATCTCTGTTTGTCTTTCATTATTTTCCTTATTAACACAAGCAAACATCTTTGTCTTCATTCTGCAAGGAAATTGTTTTTCGTCAGCCGATTTAGCATGCGGGAGAGGGAAAGAGAAAGAGAGCAGTGAAAATGGAAATTGATTGTATTGTTTTTGCATTAAATCCTCTCCGTGGCAATCACGCCGACAAGTGGTGAGAGAAATGTGAGGGAATGGAGGAAAAGAGGGCATGGGGGAAAGAAATGGAATGAGAGAAAGAGGGAGTGAAGGAGGAACTGGGCAGAGAGACAAGAACGGAGGGATAACAGAAGGAGGTGAAGACAGCAGTGGCTGCTGAGGGATGAAGAAAACACAAAGGAGCATAAAGATGGAGAGAGAGGAAAAAGGTGCGGTGGTGGGTAGCTCGGTTCATGTTCAGTGAAGTGGAGTATTTAATTTAACAAGATGAACGAGCTGCCCAGGACGCTGTTTTTTTCCTCCCTTCCCATCTTGGATAGGATGAAATGTACTGCCCTTCTCTCCTCTGAGGTCAGGCCATGATGTTTCCCCAAGGTAATGAAAGTCAACCTAACAGGCAAGCCCAAGTCACGTGACGCCACTACAGTTTAGTGCTGCATCGATTTTTGATTTCCTTACTTAAACTATTTGCTCCATAGCAAAGAACACAAAAAGACCAAACACATGGCCACTTCAAAGGGTCTCTGATGGCTAATGTCTAAAAGGACAATTATTTGGTTTGTCATTAGATGTTTATTAGAAATGCATTTAGTTGCATTTAATTTGATAGTTTCACTGCAATGGAGTGTAGGCTGCATGTGCTGCAGTTTTAATATACCATATCAAATTAAAACTAGTTCAATCTTGAGATAAAATGTCTCAAGACCCCTGTTTTTTTTCCATTTTGTTGTGCTGTTTTTAAATCAGGGCTATGCAACATTCAGAATGTGTATACCGGGACAAACAAAAAGTGAAGCACATATGCGCATAATGGATTGACCAACAAACTGTCAGTCATTTTTTTTTTTCGTTTTTAAATCCAGGTTGCTAAAATGCAAATGTAACTCCTATAACACGGCATGCAAACCACTTGATCTGTGAAAAGTTTTAGATACCTTATTTTGGCCAAATTCTAAGTATGCTTGAAAAAGAACGCAATTCTATTGCTATAAATTTAGGGGAATTAAAAAAAAATGAAACAATCCAGCACAAACAAAGACAAAATATTGTCAATACTCGTACAAAATAAATATGTTGTGTCTACATAAAAGTATTGAGAAAACTGGTTCAATTGAATTTAAATGTACCATTAAAAAATATAAAACTTTCTGTATGGTTTGTGTGAGAGTTTCTGTTTATGTAGAACATTCCAAATGGTCACTTAAATCGCTTTTGTTGTTTTATTTTATTTACAATGCTTAATGGGAAGGCAGCTGCCTTTGCTGTAATGTGCAAGGCATTCCGTTAGGCTTGTAACAGAGCCTTTTATTTTGAAATAAAAGACTGGGTGCTGTTTTTATGTTTCGGACAGCATAAAAAGCAAGAAATGTTGAAGAGACAAAAAGTTATCATGTAAAATAAGTATGTTGTCTTGCTCTGGTCATGAACTCACTGCCGTTATGAGTTCATCAATGCATCGGTTTCGCACTCTCTTTTTTTACCTTTAACTGTATTCACACCTCCTGTTCACACCTAACTCTGTCTTTTTATATTAGGCATGTGAACCTATACCTTTGAGTCTCTCTGAAGGAGTTTTCCTTTTAATTAATATAACAGAGGTGATACAGTATACTTAAAGGGGTCATATGGTGCTTTTTCTCCTAGGTTCATGAAACGGTCGTCCATAAAATGCATTGCTGTTCTGTTGTAAGTAATCTTAAAGATTCCTAAATGCATCTACTTTCGGAAGGCCAAATAAAGTGCTTTTGCTTTCGCCTAGAAACACACAGCGTCTCCCTGACATGGCTGCTTCAACACTAACTGCGGTTACTGAAACCACGCCTTCTTTCTTTGCGAGTCTTAACTTTGATAAAGAATATCTCTTTGGTTTTGAGACTTTAGTCTTTGCAACTTCAGGGATCTTATCTATGCACAATCAGCTTGTAACACTCCAAAGAGAAAGGAAAACTTGAAATCGCATCATATGACCCCTTTAAAGATTTCAATGCTTATGCACTTTTCAATGCACTTATGATTTAAACAGAAGTTCATTATTTCCATCCATAAGACATTTTTCAGAAATATTCTGAATTCTTAGTAAAAGACAGGTCTTAAGGCTAAGGATGGTAACTGTAATGATAACTGTAAATTATGAACAGTTGTTCTAATTCTGTAAGAATAGGAAAGTTCACACCATAACTATTATGATATCATTGGAATCACTTTCAGAATGACTTTTTTTTTCCAGCTGATAAATGATCAAATCTATGACAGTCAATAAGAAACCACACAACTTTAATGAGCTTGAGCATTTAAAGTGGCAGGCGACAACACTACAGCTTGTGTAATACTGTTATCACTGTTATCGTTAGTGTGGACACTATAATATAGTTGTCATTACAGTTGTCGTTCTTGGTGTAAACGGGCCTTTGCTTTGAAAAATTGATAAAAAAAAAATTAACTAATTAATCACACATTTTTTCTAAAATGTATCTAAAATGGCCAACCCTAGCCCCAACCCTGCATTAACTGCTTTAAATATTTTTAACGCCGTTAAACTGTAAAAATCAATCACCTGTGCTAATTTTGACAGCACTAATCTGTATATGTATATATTTACAGTATATATATATATATATATATATATACAGTATATATGTATTATACACTTTTCTAGATTCTTGCATGTAAAAGCGAGTGTGTCTTAAACGCTGTGATAGACATCACATATTCACAACTATATTTGGTCAGTCCAGTTGAGTTTATCTTTCACACATCATTTGCTTTTACTCAAAAACTGGCCCTCATGACACTCAAAACACAAAAGGAGTCATTATCAAAATGTCAGATGCTGATCTTTTTCACACAGCTGTCAAGTTCAAATGCCGTTTGGCTTGGTTGACTTAAAAGGCACCCAGGTCCCCTGTAAACCAAAGAAAACTAGACTAACATTTCATAATATTACACAATTAACTTTTTTCTTGTCCCATATTCTTTCCTCCCAGAATCATCCCTTGTTCCTCCGAGAGGTTTTCATATTGCCATTGCCCTTGAAGTAATTGGTAAAGTCTGTAAAGAAAGTTTGTTGTGTGTTTCCTGCTTGTTCTTGTGTGAAATAAACTTTGTCATTCATTCAGACTCTGATCAATGGATCAGCAGGTATTCACCCTCCAGTGAGCTGAGTGTCTGTTCTGTGCTCCCTTTGACCCTTCTCACACAACAGTGTCCTTGCATTTGTACGATTTTTATAGTTAGACTTTGTTTTCCTTATTCACTTCATTCACTACAGCTACAGTGTTCTAAACAGACACACATAATGTCTGACTGTGAATGCTTTTGTCCATTCACATAGCAGTCACTGATCTGCTTTATTTACTCTACTGTGTTCATTTCTTTATTTTAGTTCCTGATGTTGGAATTTTCTTGGATATGAAAAATTGAGTGTTTTGATGTTTATGCTGGTTCTTCACAGGACTTTAATGCTGGGCTGGCCATCACTGTTGTGGACCTGACGGCTGCGTGTGTGAAACAAGTTGAGAGGAAAGGATTTGAGATCACTACACCTTTCAAATCCTTCTGGTAAACTGCTAAAATATTATTTACTGTATATTAGCATAAGGCCAGAAAAAAGAAAATCTCTTATCATCAAAATAAAATATTAGCATAAATTGACTGGTAGATGTTGTTTTAAAGAGATTTCAGATGACCTTCAAACAGAGTTAAGCTTCTTACCTGGACGTCCTTAATATCACTTTATGCTAAAAAATCATCAAAGCTTCACTCAAGGTCAGCCTTGGAGGATTAAGTTTTCTTAGTGCAAATAATGATTTATTTACACAAGTGCCTTCAGAGTTCAGAGATGCTCTAAATTTCAAATACAGGTTCTGATTACATAAACATTTTTCATATGCTTTCATTTGCTGAATAGTTATTTGGGAATTTAACTTCTAATAAAAATTGCATTGTTGCTTGCATAATATAGTATATAGACTTCTTAAAACCATAGTGTGCTACTTACCTACTTAAATAGAGTATTTTATCCTCTAGCCAAGTGTTATGTTAATTATAAAAGTATTTTATTCAGTTCTTTCTCTATAAAAATACCATCTAATATAATAGACATTTCATTCCAAATTTGTGTGTACTGTGATAATGTTAGGATCAACTGTGAGCATTAGTTAAGTTCCGTGTGTGTGTGTGTGTGTGTGTGTGTGTTTTGTTGAGGAGCACTATTTTTGAGATGTGTGACTGAGTGTTAATGGAGTGTTAGTGCTGCTTATAAATCATTTCAAAAGAGTCACCTGAGGATAATGCGCTACTAACACTCTTAAAAATCTTTATTGGCATAAATGGTTCCATGAAGAACCTTCAACATCCATGGAAACATTTCATTGCACATTGGTTCTTTATTGTGTAAAAAAAAGATCTTCAGATTTTTGAAATGTTCTTCACACTAAAAATATGGTTCATTTAAGAACATATGTAGACATTAGACAGCAAGACAATTAACTATTGTTTGGAACATATTCATATTGTAAGAATTTAAAATAATTGACAAATAATATGCAAACCTCTAAGATTGGTGAGTTCTGAAAAGAATGTGATTGCTTTTCCAGTGTGGGATTGACCTATTCTGCCATTGAAAAACTTTGCTGATCTGCTTTTCACAACTGCATTGTATTCAAGTGCAATGTGAGTGGATCAAAAGAGATTTCAGAGAAACTTAGGAGAAGAGTTCTTGAAGCACATACGTCTGGGAAGAATTATGAAAGGATGTTTTGGGCCCCCATAGTCCAGAGTCAGGCAGGTTACTCCTGGATGAAACTCCATTTCTACATTTCCTGGGGGTAGGCATTTTACAATCCTAAATTCAAGAACATGCTGAAGAGTCCTCAAACAACATACAAAGAATATAAAATATGTTGCTTGTAGAAAACAAAATGCTGTATTTACTCCAAAATCTTATTTGAAAGTTAAACTATGCTGGAGGGTGTATAATATTATGAAGCTGCTTTTCTGCCTCAGGGCCTGCAACTTATTTAGGCACCAGTGAATTCCAAGTGACTTCATGAACATCCAAAATTACAGCAGATTGTCAAAATATTGAGGAAAAAATTAAATATTCATCATTCAGAAGCATTCAGTAGATCGGCTTCTGATATTTACATTTTTACATGAATTATTAGTTGTTTAATGTTGGTTCTATTGTTAAATGGCAGCATTAGTGAAGGAATGTCACCAGAAGCTGTGTTTTACAGGTAAAGCAACTTATTTAATGTATTGTTTACTTTTGTATTGTGATATCATTGTTGTGTTAAAAAAAACAGTTTGAACTTAAAGGAGTAGCACCCGGTGTGGTCTTCCATCTGCTTCAAGGTTCAATATGTTGAGGATTCAGAGATGCTCTTCTGCATACCTCGGTTGTAACAAGTGGTTATTTGAGTTACTGTTGCTCTTCTATCAGCTCAAACCAGTCTGGTCATACTCTGACCTTTGGCATCAAAAAGGCATTTTCACCCACAGAACTGCCGCTCACTTGATATTCTCTCTTTTTCTGACCATTCTCTGTAAACCCTAGAGATGGTTGTGCGTGAAATTCCCAGTAGATCAGCAGCTTCTGAAATATTCAGAACAGCTCGTCTGGCACCAACAGCCATGCCACATTGAAAGTCACTTAAATTACATTTCTTCCTCATTCTGATGCTCGGGTTGAATTTCAGCAGATTGTCTTGACTATAGCCCTATTCGAATGGGACTAGTTTTACAGGGGGTCGTTAGAGAAATTTGTGTTTCAAAGGCGTACTTTGCGATTTTAATCCCATCTGAATCTGCCACGTCTGTTTTTCTCACACAACCCCTGTAATAATTCCAGAGCAAATTACCTACAGTTTTTTGGCAAACTCTGAGAACACTAATCCCGTCCATGATTGCGGACGATATTTTTTTCATAACACGTTTCTTTGTGTGTTTTGGCCAACGTGAATAACCGTAGACACTCTTACCGTGCACATTTTTGATATGTTTGCCTTCCGGCAAAGAAATAATAATAAAAAAGAAATTATAATAATAAAATCAAGAGCCAGATCACGTGAACTGTTAAGACTGGCTACTTTAATATCAGCGTCAGGTAAGATTACTCACCATCATTTCTGCACTCAATTATATAATGTTTTAATTACATACCTTTACGAAAATTAAACATGGTTTTACTACAAAAAAAAAAAGTTAAACTAAAGTAACCACAAATTAACCATGGTTTTGCTATACTAGCCATAGCTTAACCATAGTATTTGTAGTAAAAATGTGGTTATACTAATGATAATCAATCCGAATGACTATATGCAATGCACGCATATAGAGTGCGTAATCTCTGCAAAGCCCAGATGTACAAAACAGACCCTCCCACCTCTGTAATAAACACGGAGATGTTTAATCCCGTCCGAATTGGTACATTAAATTGGCAGACATCGTGTGATAAGAATCGAAACTCAAACGTACTGTAGTTTAGAAAAATAGGGCCAAGTCTGTGTATGTGCCTAAATGCATTGAGTTGCTTCCATGAAATTGGCTGATAATTTTTTTTGCATTAACAAGCAGTTGAACAGGTGTACCTAATAAAGGGGCTGGTGAATGTATGTTTGCAACAAAATAACATTTTCTGAGCCATTCCTACAAAACTCCAGATTCCTAGAATGCCAAGTATTCATTCAATTTTCTCACAGCTCTATCTGGAATTGTACATGAATTGTTTTAACCAAACCTGAAGTCAGTAAGCTAAAACGTATTTACTTACTATTACATTCACTACCTAGTTTGTAACATTTCAAGAGAAGTGAAACTTTTTTGTCTTGGTTCATTTATTAAGGCGTTCCTACTTAGGAGATTTACCTCTTAGTATAAGTGATTGCACCAACCAAAATATAATATGGATTAAACGGCTGAACTTTGCAAAAAGATTAGTGTCAAATAGTTGAATCTTTTTTGGCTGTTTATAATGAAACTGAGTGCTTGCATAGCTGGACAGTGTGAGATTTATTAATGGCAGAGGAAACTCTGTCGATTTCTTCTTTTTGAGCCTTTTTAGTATCATTTTTTTCAGAGTTTGTTGCCTGCTGTGTTATTTTCTAGCAGCCACTCTCTCATTATGACTGTCCTGCCACTCTGATACTATCCATCTGAAGCACACTCATTATTGATCTGTTTTTTCTTCCTCTTTCGTTCTTTTTTTTCTTTATAAATATCAGCTCTGTTATAACGGCTGTACAGTACAGGCATCGCTCACCTGTGACCCCACACAAGCTGATGTTTCCAACAAAGCAGCCATTTGCGGAGGCCTAATCGATGAGATGTTTTTGTGTTTGTTTTTTAATGATCCTTTTATGGCTCATGCAGTTCCCCCGCTAAAAAAAAGACCCAACAATAACAACAACAAACAATGAAAAGCTATCGCTCTCTTTGTTTGGCTGGTGCGCGTTGTTAAAGATTTTTCCTCTTTATCTCCTAGCTTTGTTTTTGTGGACAGGACAGAATATTGATCTGTTTGTAGTTGCGTTCTAAACACTGAGCGATATGAGGCCGGACGACTATATAGTATTAGTTGTTGGCAAAATAATTGGAATTTTTCTCGGAAATTACGTATCAAGGTCTCTGTGCTCATTTAAAATAATGTGCGCAGAGGGGGTCATAATGGAAATGGAAAGCAGATTCAGAGCTATTACTGGTTTTTACATTTGGGCTGCACTCTGGCTCATCACTGCCAAAAATGCAATAATGAACATTTAAAAAGTGGTGTTCACCATTGTTATTTGTCTGGTACTTGACCAGGGCCCAGTGGGACTCAAACTGTTGGGTTTTAAGCCAGGGTGAACTTAGCCAAATAGAACTTTGGGTTTTATGTTTAACATATTTTGTTTATGCACACACAACGACTCCCCATATTTGAGTCAGTGCTTAGAGAGCTGATGGCAAGGGATTCAGGCCCTGTCTTAAAATTTGACAGTAACGGATTTGGACTTCAACTTAAAGGGATAGTTTACCCAAAAATGTGGATCTGTAATTCATTTACTAACCCTCATACCATTCCAAACCTATAGGGCTTTCATGCTTTCATGGAAGACAAAAGAAGACATTCAAAAAAATGTGTTAATCGCTCTTTTCCATGCAATGACAATGAATGCTTTTAAGCTTCAAAAAGGACACAGAAGCACCATAAAAGTCTCAGAAAAGGTCAATACTATTTGTGCAAATTCATATAACCAACTGAATCCAATGTGAAATCTGTTTGGGGCAATCTTTCACCCTCACAAGAAATTCCTGATTGTGTAATTTCCTTTAAAAATGACTAGATTTTGCCCAGACAATTCGCCAGACAATAGGGAATGTGACCACTCCTTCAGACCTGTTCACACCAAGGGCAATCACTATAACGATAAAGGTATATTTTTAAAAAATCGTTCTAAATTTCAACACCAAAACTTTATAACAATTATGGCACAGAGGAGCAATATTGCTGGAATCACTTTCAGAACAATTTTATTCAGCTGATGAATGATAAAAACATTGACAGCCAATCAGAGTCAGTACTGCTTTAAAGAGCCCAGTGATTGCCTTTTTTAAATCACCTACTGTAATACTTAATCTATAATCAGTCTGATAAAGTGTATGTAAGAGTTTTGTATCATTTTTGTCAGTTTCACAGTGGACTCTGAGCGTGAGAGAGAGGAATGGATAGAAGCAGTACAGGAGTCCATCGTAGAGACGTTGTGCAATTATGAGGTGCTGGAGAAGGTTTGGTTCAACAGATCCAACAGGGAGTGCGCTGATTGTCAGGCTCCTGAGCCGGAATGGGCCTCCATCAACCTGTGTGTGGTCATCTGCAAGAATTGTGCTGGTAAGAAACAATTATGAACACAAAGAACAGATCAAGAACAAACACAACAGGAATGGAACATGAAACACACAATGTATTAAGCACACACTCTAAAGCACGAAGCAATAAAAGTTTACTTGGTTCCTATGTCTTCAGTTGAAAAGGATCAGTAGGATTTTTGTTTTTAAAGAAATTAATAGTTTTATTAAGCAAAGACAAATTAAGTGAATCAAAATCAAACAGAATTTTCCTTTTGAACTTCTTTAAGTAAAAAAAAAATATCGAGCACCAATGTAGAGTATTAGAATGATTTCTGAAGGGTCATGTGACACTGAAGACTGGAGAAAAGTCTGCTAAAAATTCAGCTTTACCATCACAGTAATAAATTGCAGTTTAACATATATTATGATAGAAAACAGCTATTTTAATTTATAATAATATTTCTTCATAATTCTTCTGTTTTTGCTGTATTTTTGATCAAATAAATGCAGCCTTGCTGATCATAAGAGACTTCTTTCAAGCAACAAATTAATTATTGACCCCAAAATTGTTACTGGACATATTAAATATCTTCTCACTGGCTGTGAGAAGAATATTGTGTCACGTTACACCGCAGTTTAGTGTGGATAGATAAACTAGTCTGAAAAATAGACAAACGTGTGGTAAGGAACAGTTGTTACATCATAGAGAGTAACAAAACAACGCACAAACAGATTTATATTTATTCATTATTTGTCTTTTACAGGTACAGACTAAATGCTCTTCATAGCCATCTTACTCCATCTCTCCTTAGACAGTTCCTTTGCTCTTTTTCCCGATATTGTGGTTGCTTAGATTATTGTGACCACCCTCCGACGCCATAAATTAACTCATTATTTCAGTTACGCAGCCATGTAATGTTACATTAGGTCACAATACAGGAGGAACCAGTGGCTGAACTTGTGCAAATGGCTGCTGAATAAGCCATCGAATGGGGAGACACTTTCCCTAAATGTGCACCGCAGCCTTCATGGGATCTATGGCACAGACACTTTAATTAGCTGCGCTTCTGCAGCCGACAATTAGGAGAGCGAGAGCGAAATACTGGGAATATAACGAACAGCTAACGATTAAATGAGAGCAAATTGTCTTCGGTGGGAGACAGAGAGCGTGTGAAAGAGAGAGACGGGTGAAGTGACTTTCTCTTTCTCACAATCTGTCTTCACATTTATAATACTTATCCAACGTTCCCACTTCTTTTTTTCCCCCTCATTCACTTCTGTTTCTTTTTGCCCCGTCTTTTATCTTCCAACACACTTTGATATCAATCAACATCCCTGGCTGTGTGACACATATTCGGGTTTGTCTGTTTCTTTACACATGTAATTGCAATAAGCTCTTTAAATCGAACTCTGTGATTGGAGACATTCCTCAAGTGAGGCTACGGTTACCATAGAAACTCCCGCTATGCCCATTTTTCACTCTTCCTTTCTTTTAATAGTTTCAAATAAGGTAACAAAGAGAAATTTCTCCACCTTTCTGATGGTTTTGTTCTCTTTTGATGCTTTAAATAGGGTTTCATTGAAAAAAACGCTGTGTTTAAGGTACTTTCCTGTCTTAGAAGTTTTCTTCGATGGCACTAAAAAACCCTTAACGAGTGCCCTTAATGCATACATACTAACACGTACACAGAGCATCTTTAGTCCCGTTGGCTCTCAGGCGGCTCTAATGATCTTTGATGGCAAACTGGTACTCTAAAATGCTACTAATTATGCCGGAAAATCACACACTCCATATTCAAATATGTGTTTCTCCCTGCCATGTTTAATTCATCTGTTTCTCGCATAAACAACGACTACGACAGTGCCTGGAGTTCAGCTAAATAAATGCGCAGACCAACAAACACAATTAATTACTTATGATTCATTAGCAATTAATGGCTTTTTCGTGCCTTTCATTTGCAATTATAGCTGTGGCAGGCTGGAGAAAAGAGTGCTTGGGAAGGATACGATGAAATGTATAATGAGTGTGACTCTGTCTGTATGTGTGTCATACGAGTCGTTGCTTTATACCATTTAGTGTGAAGTTGTACTTAGTTTTGAGGTTAAGCAGGACACTTTTAGTTAACAGGAAGTTTTGACTATTAAATTAACATTGTCTGTTTTAGATGTGAAAAGTTCAGATCAGTATCTGTTTCCAGGTCAGCATCGATTCCTGGGTCCTGGGATCTCAAAGGTCCGCAGTATGAAGCTAGACAGCAGCATATGGACCAACGAGCTCATTGAGGTACCGATCTGTTGTGGTAGTCACTTCTTACATATTGATTTTAAAGGGATAGTTCTCTCAAAAATGAAAAATCTGTTGATTTATAGTTACTCACCCTGATGTCATTCCAAAGCCTTAAGAACAAAGGAAGATATTTTGGTCACACTTTATTTTTAGGTCCAATTCTCGCCATTAACAAGCCATTAACTATGACTTTTGCCTCAATAAACTCCTAAGTTGCTGCTTATTAATAGTTAGTAAGGTAGATGTTAAGTTTAGGTATTGGGTAGGATTAGAGATCATGCAGAATATGTGCTTTATAAGTACTAATAAACAGCCAATATGTTAATAATAGGCATGCTAATAAGCAACTAGTTAACAGTAAGAATTTGTCCCTATACTTAAAGTGTTATTGATATTTTTAATGAAACCTGAGAGATTTCTGTCCCTCCATTGAAAGTCCATTCCATGGAGGAAATAAAGGGATGGAAAGGTTTCATTAAAAATACCTTAGTTTGTTTTTCGAACAAAAATCTGGGTGTAGAATGACCTGATGTTGAGTATGATGGCAGAGATTTCATTTCTGGGTGATCTAACTTTCTTGTGAAATACATTGTCCTCACGTTCTGTCCCTCTCTTTAGCTGGTTTTAGACGTTGGAAATAAAAATTCCAACAGCTTCTGGGAAGCAAATCTTCCCCCAGAGGAGGAGCTTTGCATGCAGCCGTCACTGGAGCAGCGTGCATCCTTTATTCGCAGGAAGTACAAAAAGAGGAAGTACAAGAAAGTTCTAGAAGGTCTAAACACTCAAGAGGAACTCAACAAGGTGTTTGTAAGAGAGCATGTGTGCTATTATTGGCCTTTGGCTTAGTGTTATTTTTTTCTACCTCATTAAAAGGCCCATTAGGGCTGGAGATGTTGGTCGCTGTGTGTGCGTGTGTGTGTGTGTGTGTGCATCTGTTGTTGCTCTGGCTCACCTGATAGCCCAGGTGTAAATTAGGGTTACCATGGTAACTGGCTCTCATCAATTTTCAGAGCTGGTTGCCAGAGTTATGTTAAAACCAAGATTCTGCTTTGAATCTTTTTGCATAGCACTAAATAATGGAACTACAATCAAAGTGCTGTAAAGTTACAGTCGGAAAACAAAGTATGTTATAAGAAATTGAATGGATGATAATGGGTGTGTTATGAGTTAACACGATTTCCTGTGCATAATTCATAATTATGCTGTATTTGTGTGTGTGTGTTTTGATTGTTCCTACTGAGTTTGCCCGCATTACTCTTTCCTAAGCTAAAAGATGCTATTTTTCCTTACCGTCAGCACTAACACAGATCAAGCCTGCTTTTGTCTTCTGGAGAGGGGTGGCAAAAGAGAGGGAGCGAGAGGATTGGAACTGTGGATTACGTGTGTGTGAGATGAGAGCAGCACTGGGGAGTTTTCAGGGGTTCTTCTTAAAAAGTTATATGATTGTGTGCGTGTGTGTCAGAGAGAGAGACAAAGAGAGTGAGAGGAAGATAATGAATATAGTGCAGATACATACAGAGGTGAGATTAGATTATAAATGGAAGGGTACGTCTGGGACAGACACAAACAAAATGTTCCAGAAAAATCCTCCCTGTTCTCAAAGTTTTTGTTTAAGCCCTGATGTGATATATGTCTTTAAGTTTTCATTTTAGTTCCTGTCTGATACTTTCGTTCAGCCTGAAGTTTCGAGCAGTAGTCATCCTGGTAGGCAGTGGTTTTGGGTTTATGAGATATGACAACAATTCAGAAGTTGCTCTTTTTTTGAAAAAAGTAAAAACCTGAAAGTGCTTACATTGTTGGGACCAGCCAAAGTAGAACTAGTTAATAAGCATACAAATTAATGTGAAAATGAATATGTTAAAATGCAGAAAGGTTTGTGTGAAGGTCAGATTTAGCAGATGAGAATTATAATTTGCTCAGTGTGATAGAAGTCCCCACCACGATAGATCTTAATGGCATTTTATATAAAAGAAGGCATCTTAATGGCATCACACACGCACATACATTTAATCAAGAAGTGACAGTAAAGACATTTAGAATGTTACAAAAAATCTATTTAATAAAGGCTGTTCTTTTGAACTTTCTGTTCATCAAAGTGCTGTAAAAAATATGCCGGTTTCCACAAAAATATTAAGCACACCAAATCAGCATATTTTCAGCATACACTGAGGACTAGAATGATGGCTGCTGAATTTTATTTCAGTCTCTGCCATCAGTGGCACAATTTATCATTATGTTGTATTTGTAGAGTATATATGTGTGTGTTTATCTGGATTATAGTCAACAGCTCCAATTAAAATAAGTGACCTCCAGAAAGTCTCTTCAGAAAAGGTGACCTAGAGAACATGTACACACACGCTAAGGGATGTCCTTGGGTTTTATGTCATTGGAACAACATTATAAGGTCACCTAGACACCAAATGGGAAAGGGAAAGCGAAAGGGAACTGGTGTTTTATTCTTTTTAATCTGGTACAACAAATGCACAGCAAATAGGCTAAAAGTTATGAATAGAAAATATTAAATTATCTTTATTATTTGTCTAAATTAAATTTAGTATTGTCATTATTGTCATCAAGTAAGTAACTGTCACTGTGCATACATCTCATATCATGCTGGAGAACATGATCATCAGGATGACACAAAACTTGTGGAGTTAAAGCAGGTCATGTGTTGGTATCATTTAAAAAGAGACAAAGCAAAAGAAAGAAACAGCAGTCATTACTCCAGTCTTCAGTGTCACGTGATCCTTCAGAAATCATTATAATATACTGAGTTGGTGCTCAAGAAACAGTCTTATTATTATCAGTGTTGAAACACTGTTGTTGTGCTGCATAATATTTTTGTAGTAACGATGATACATGATTTTCAGGATTCTTCAATGAATCATTCAAAAGAACAGCATTTATTTAAATTTTTTTTTTGTAACAGTTTAAAAGATCATTTTAATGCATCCTTGCTTAATAAAAGTGATTTCTTAAAAATAATCGTACTTACTCTAACCTTAGTGTAGTCTTTACGAAAAATAAGAAAATAATTTGAAATTATATAATACTTTTCACTAGTAGTCTGAGATGTTTTGATTCTTCTGTACATATATGTGTATGTGTGTGGTTTACTGTTTCAGTGTCCTTGTTCTCCAGCGGCTCTAGCTTGGTTGAGGGGGATCGATAGCTTGGCTGGATCGGACTGTTTTAGATGAAAGCAGTGTTCGACTGAATTACTCCCGCCAACACTCTCTCTCTCGCTCTCTCAGAGACACACACTATTGTATTTATTGACTCTTTCCCCCTCCCTCTCTTTTTAATTGGACTGACTGCATTCTTTCTTTGGATGCCTCGCTTCCTGTCAATGTCAATGTCAATGTTATTCTGTACCAAGATACCAAGTAAAGCTGCATGCAACAAATGTTTGTTTTTCATATTAGCCGCAAAAGGAGTGGTACTTTGACAATATTGTTAGTTAATTCATCATGTGCTGTCAGTTTCAGTGTAGTCTTTGCGTGCTGCTGTGCTCTTCCCATCACTGATGCTCAGTCGTGTTCATACAACGTGTTTTGTTGCATGTGTGTGTGTGTGTCCAAAGGCGCTGTGTGCAACAGTAGTTCTCCCTGACATCCTGCAAACCATGGCCCTGGTTTTCAGCGGGGCGGATGTGATGTGTGCAACCGGTGACCCTCAGTACTCCACCCCATATCTACTGGCTCAGAAAGCAGGCCAGAGGCTGCAGATGGAGTTTCTCTACCACAAC
This sequence comes from Sinocyclocheilus rhinocerous, assembly GCF_001515625.1. NCBI lineage: Eukaryota > Metazoa > Chordata > Actinopteri > Cypriniformes > Cyprinidae > Sinocyclocheilus > Sinocyclocheilus rhinocerous. The sequence continues at coordinate 303,556 of NW_015638954.1, read as the reverse complement.
AAGCTCTCAGGTGTGTGTGTGCTAAAGAAACTGTCACTTCATCATGATGTGTACAGGCCGCCGTACTTTGCAATATCCCGCGAAATGCGTGCCACCACATATACACTACCTTTCCAATGTTCAGTGTTTCAGTAAGATTTTTATTTATTTAGTTTTTATTTTTTGAAAGAAAGTAATACTTTTATTCAGCAAGGACACAGTAAATTTATCAAAAATATAAGTAGCAACATTTATAATGTTACAAAGTATTTCTGTTTCAAATAAATTCTGTTCTTGTCGGCACCGATAGCCTTGTGGGCAGCACGCCGACATATGGCGCAGTTGCACTTCGGCTGTCCCGAGATCGAATCCCGCCTAGTGCACCTTTCCCGTTCCCAACCCCCCATCTCTCTCCCCCACTCACTTCCTGTCATATCTCTACTGTCCTGGCAAAAACGCCAAAAAAAAAATTCTGTTCTTTAGATCTTTCTGTTCATTAAAGATCCCAGAAAAAATGTATCACTGTTTCCACAAATGTTAAGCAGCATATTACAATGATTTCTGAAGGATTGTGACACTTGTGACACTGAAGACTAGAGTAATCGATGCTAAAAATTCAGCTTTGCCATCACAGAAATAAGTTACATTTTAAAGTGTGTTAATATTGAATAAATATTTAAAATTGCAATATTATTTCGCAATATTCCAGTTTTTACAGTATTTTTGATCAAATTTATGCAGCCTTGGTGAACGTAAGAGACTTCTTTCAACCAGCATTGATTTGGTTTGATTGACTTCATTAATCCAAAAGGGAAATGTCACAGCAGAGCTTACCACACAATAAAAAAATAAATAAAAAAAAAATAATAATAAAAAAAATAAAGATAAAAATACTGCATTTCATACAGCAGCCCTTTGTTTCAAGCATCAAAGTATGCACTTCACCATGATTATACAATACACAATTAAGATTATAAAATCAATCATCTAATATGACATTGATTATTCAATCTAATAGCTGGCGGCTTTTTGATGCAAAAGGAGATGAAGTTGTGTTATCAAATATGCATGAAAATGTGTAAAACTTATATTGAATGCAGATAATGAGAAGATGTACACTACATACAGTAAAAACAGTAATATTGTGAAACATTATTACAATTTCAAATAACCATTTTCTTTTTTTAAATATATTTTAAAATGTAATTTATTCCTGTGATGGCAAAGCTGAATTTTCCACAGCCATTGTTCCAATCTACTTTATAAAATGAACCTTTAGTAATAATTCTAATATGCTGATTTGGTGCTTAAAAACATTTCATATCATTAGCAATGTTGAAAACAGTTGTGCCGCTTAATATTTGTATGGAAACTGTTAAGCTTTTTTTTTTTTTTTAGCATTCTTTGATTAATAAAAAGTGAATTTAGTTTTTATTTAAAATAGATATTTTTGTAACATTATAAATGTCTTTATTGTCACTTCAATTTAATGCATCCTTGCTGAATGTAAAACAAGTATTCATTTAATTACTTTTATATGAAAAAAAAATAAAAAATCTTGCTGACCCCAAATTTTTGAAGGGCAGTGTAGACCATAACTAACATACTATTTAAATGGAAAGTTTTATGTTTTCCTGTTTTGCATTTAAATACACGCCGTCTGGTACTCACAGTCAAATTTTCATCACAACTGGCATTTCTCACAGGCTAATGGGCGACACACACACACACACACACACAAATCCTTACCTCAAGACGGCATTACCCCTGAAAGTGTCTATAATTAGCTGTAGATTGTGTGTGTGTGTCATTACATTGCTCATTTGGGGCCTTTACAGGAAGTGTGCCAACGATCCTAATTAAGCTATTCTCCAATCAGCACAGCCACAAATGTTTTACAGTGTTCTGCCAATGTTTTGTTAAGCTTACTAACATCGTAACAACAGCAGGACAACATTTGCGTAACCTCTAAATCTGTGTGGAGCTATGGCCTCATTAACTTAATGGCTTGTAAATGTGATTCTCAGTCAGATAATTCAGTCATCATCTTACACACATACACACACATTCAACTTGCAACAAGTTCCATTGTTTCTCTTGGAAAAATACACATACGCATACATTTGAATATATTACTTATGCAGGTTCTCAATTTGCATGTTGGAGGCACGTGTGCAGAGATCGCCAAATTGGACTTCCCTCCATCCTATCTCATTATCACTTTTAATCCTTCTCATTCGAACAGAGAAGTATCAGTAGCTGGAGGGAAGAGATGGATGGATGGAAAGATCCCTCAATTAAAAGGCTTTTCAATTAAAGTTATTTGAACTTTTTCCATGTTGGCGACTGGAAATGTGTGATAAAATCTTCCAGAAGAAAATTGAACCTGAGCATAGTGGCTAATTGAATCAGAATGTGATAAGGTAGTTGGCGGAAAAAGGAGTTAAAAGTGAAGGAGGAAAATAGGGAGAGCAGATGAAGAGGTAGAGCAGAACGAGGGGAGCAGAGTCAAATTCTAACCTTGAGCTTCTATGTTTGAATGGAAGTTTTACAAGCCAGTGCTTAATTTGAGCCGGATCCTGACGGACCCTGTTCCGAAAAATGTCCAATTTTGGATTTTTGCAGTGCGTGCGTGCATATGAGAGCGAGTACAGGTTTATGTTGTAATGACTTTGATTACTTAATTTTAAGGGAATTAATTATTATTAATTCATTCAGGTTTTAAAAGGAATCGAATCTGAAAATTCTGAGTCAACCTGATTAAAGCTGAATTAAAATCTGATAGTTTACACTTTAAATCAAGGGTCGTCCAGCGAGCCGGTGATTCTTAGTATATTTTAACAATTTGAATATCTGTATTCCCCCTGGCCACGGGTTAATACGATTATAATAATTCGTAAGCTCTTAGAGAGGTAACGTAATCTTTGGCAAAAGGGTTTAACCTTGAAATTATATGACACCAAACAATGATTCGTTATAAATGAAACATGAATTTTATTGGCTATTCTAGATTACATCAAAACTAAGCTAAAACACACATACACACAAACATACAGTTTCTTTAGAATGAGAGTTGACGGAGTTGCATGAAGTTTCAAAATTCTAACTCGTTTTCACGAGTGATTTAAATTCACCTGAGAGAACTCACAAAGCAGAGAATTTTAGCTTATGTTTACTGCTTAAAGTAGCTCTACACCAGTTCAGCAGAGATAAGATTTTGTTCGTTTACTTGCGTTCTGCTTGGTTGACAGCTGAAAAGCTGAGATGATGTCGTTGCTGACACGGGCTTCCTGGATGGCTGCTGAGGGAACCCCGGAGCTTTCGGATTGGTCGCTGAGGTGACGTTTGGATGACGTCCTTTTGGGGAGACCCCTCGTTGGATTGGTTGGTCTCTTGATGACGCCAGAAGCTTGAGCAGTTTTGCTACAGTCTGAGTTTGCAAGACGTTAAGTTCTTTGAAGATCGCGTTTCTCTGAAGTGTTTGAGTTTTAGATGACCGATCGCTTTGATGGTAAGCGTGTGAGCACAAGTTGGAGTGCTCTTAACACGGCGACAGGCAAAAGCAAGCAAGCAAATCTGTTCTGCATTGGGTTTTTGATCCACTGCATAAGTCCGTCCCACGACGCGACCTTCCAATCGACTTGTTGCA